>NC_056741.1:1859651769-1859716435 GCF_019279795.1 Protopterus annectens
CTGAATCCATGTTAAGCTTATCTAACAAACTCCCTCTCCTTTCAAAACTGCCACTACTATTCCCATCATAAACTCAAACTTTTCCCTACAACTGGTAGCAACAAACACTATCAAAAAATTACTGAAGAGGCTAAAACCCACAACACTTGCAGCAGACAACTTACATGCTGAATACCTAAAGCTAGCAGCAGATGGTATAGCCTATCCTATATCAATAGTAATCAATTGGTCCATAACAGAACAGAAAGTTCCTCCCATTTAGAAAACCTCCTACATAATTCCCTTACATAAAGGTGGCTCTTCAACTGATTTCAGTAACTTGATCAATAGCAATATTATCACCACTGTCTAAAATTCTAGAGAGGGTGATTCATATGCAAGTTACTAACTATTTGACTACCAATAACCTCCTAAATAACACCCAGCATGGCTTTTGATCATTCCACAGTACAACTACACTAATATCATTAATACTGTTAATTTCCATAGGAATAATAATAATCTTGTATCTTCTCTTTCTTGACCTACCAAAAGCCTTTGATATGGTTTCACATACAAAACTCCTACATGTCCTCAATGAACTAAACTTCTGTAAAGCTACTCTTACCTGGTTACAAGATTACCTCATTGGACACCAGCAAGCAGTATCTTGACAAGAGTCCTTATCCCCCTATTACCTGTAACCTTGGAGTACCCCAAGGCTCTAGTTTAGGCCCACTTCTATTTACAATATTTACAAATAACCTCCACTTATCAACCCCCCCCAGGCCTCCCTCATACAATATGCAGATGACCCAACAGTCATATGTGCTGCACCCTCACTAACTGAACTTCAGTAACACAAAAAGCCTTTCACTCAGTAGAATCCTGGTTCACTAACAATCAACTAATCTTAAATCCCAATTCCAACCTAATAACTGTGTCTCCCCCAGCTGCACATTTCAGCTCTCCTCACTAAATAACACTAGCATATCTCCATCTACTCACACTAAACATCTAGGAGTAGAAATAGACTGCAAACCCATATTCGATATACACATTTCCCAGACAATAAAGTACATAAAAAACACTATATAGGAACAAACACTACTTAACAAAGAATACCAGGATTGTCGTTGCCCAAACCCATCTAATATCCACCCTGTTCTATGCAGTTCCCATACTAACAAACCTAAAGTAATCAGAGATGCAAAAGCTCGAATCCTGTTACAATAAAATCATCAGATATGCAACAAGCTATCCAGCTAGATCCCACCATTGCATAGCTCTCAAACAATTTAAATGGTTAGAGTTCCCCCACCTCCTACATTACATTCGCTTATCAATGGCCCACAAAATTCTCCTGAGCCCTGAAAAAATACCTGTCCTACAATCCCTGCTACAGCCTTATGCCACTAACAGATCATTACACAACACCATATTCAAATTAATATCTCTAAGAATCAGGCAGGTGATTCCCTCTTCTCAGACTACATAGGAAAAATCTGGAATTCACATCCAAAAAATATTACTACTTCTACATCACTAGCTCAATTCAAAACTACTCTAAAAAGCCACCTCCTATCCAGATGGTTGTGTCTCTGTTCTACCCCTGATTACTCTACTCTCATTATCTCTAGCTATGACACTATCTCAATATAACCTAAAGGTCTCTATACTCAGTCTGTCTTCAGCTACTATTCCTGCTATCTATATGATCCATACTTTCACCAATATCATTATTCCTATAATCAAACAAGCACTGACTACTCCAGGATTTTTACCTCATACTGTATCATTTGTAACCATGGTTGTCCATTGTCCTATCATATAATAGAAGAATCCATTGAGGTTTTATTTGTTTGAATATTACTTTTCAAAGAATACCTAAAGTTGTGTTTAAACAGAACTGTCCTAAATTTGTTAAATTTTACCCTACATTGTATTGTTTTTTTTTTTTTTTTGTTTGTGTTTTTTTTTTTTTTACTTGTGTATTGTACCACTGTTATTTCTTCTGTATTTTTTCTATGTGGAGCTTTTCTCCCCAAGCCTCCGCTGAAAAAGGAAGTGTCAAGTTTGGACTATCCTGGTAAACAAATGTAAAATAAAATAAAATAAATAAATGTATTGTCTTGAGCTCGTTTGTTGTTTCTTGGTTTTGGAATTGTTAATCACGCTCGATATTTACCTGCTTGAGCTTTCTACTTTTGTTTTATATAGTTTATTTCTCTGAGATGTTGGGAGGCTATAGATGGCACCGACATTGAAATAAAAGCCCCACCTCATGTCCTGGGATGAAGTTATGTGAACTGTAAAGGGTATCAGTCAATGGCCAATTGGTCTGTAATGCACAGTGCACAATGTATCATCTATAATGTATCTGCAAGTCATCTAGGCATTTACTATGACTCCCACGTATGACAAGTGACCTTTATCATTTTCTTATTAGGGGTGACTTTCTCAGGAGTAACTTATTGGCAATGCCAGACATGTCCTGCCTCTCTGGTGACACCTATCCAAAATCCAAAGATTGTGACAGACCATGGATACTACTAGCCCTATCACAAGTGTGGCCATTATGGAGCTTGTGTTTTAGACTGCTGAAGGCACATTTTCACTGCCTGGATGTACCTGGAAGTGCCCTGCAATATAACTGTGGAACATGTGCTAAAATATTGTGTATGTGCAGTGTTATGCAACATGATACTTAGGAAGCATGTTGCAGCAGGGAGGGTAATTGCAGTATGAACATTTTCCAAAACACCAGGCAGTAGTAGGTGATCCAGATGAGGAATTGATGAAGGACCAGCAGCAAGGAATGAATGTTCTAGACAGGGGCAGGCACAGTCTGCCATGGCACTGGCAAGCAGCTTGCACATAATTTTGACTCACTAGATCATGTACACTACAGTAAAAATGATCCATGCAAACCCAGTCCCAAACTGTGCATAGGTATGCATAGGCTCGCTACACTGTGCATTAGACATAGGTAATCTAATTAACAAATTATAAAGGGTAGGCCATATTTATCATTTGCACAGGTGGGGGAGGGAGCATGAGTGTGCAGTATCTTTCACAGGGATATGTTTGAGCACTGTACAAAATGTAAACTTTGAAGTGCAATACAGCTTTGTGTCTCAGATGGTTATTGAGAGGATTACAGAAGAATGATTTGGGAAGGGACACTGTCCCTTTTTATCTGTGTGAGGCACTTGAAGATATAATGTTGGGTGTGAGTATGATCAGACACAGTCTCGGCAGTAGCTTGATATAAATGATTGGTCCAGTGCATGTGTGGAAGATAAGTAGGCATCTCATGTGCACCCCTGTCCACTGGAGCTGCCTCTACCATGGGTTTAATGGGTGGTACCCCAGCCCTGGCCTGATGTAAGTATAATTCATGACTGTAACCAAGCTCTATTACCAGAAGTGCCACTGGTACAATTACCACACCCTCTAGGATGCCCTCTTCTGCCTACAGCTGCCTCCACACCTAATTATCGCTATGGAAGTACTGGCACTGCATGACCATGATCATAACAGTCCATGTCTACAATGGCTACCATCCAGAGGAGGATTGTTTCTGTGAACCGTACCTGGCAATTGACATGCAGGCATGGGAGGACCTGCCTTGCATTAGTGCCAACTGATTTGTTCAAAAGTATCACACTTATGGGATATGTATTATTTCAGGTCATCCTTTGTACCATATAGTACCTGTATCATCTCAGCAAAGTCTGAGGGGGTCTTAGCCTATGCCTCCATGATAGCCCTGCAAATATGCTGGGTTTCATCCACTGACACACCTAGTTCTAGGGAAACTGGTACCCATGCCAACACATGCAGCAGTACACACACCCACGTGGTCATTCCTTTGCCCTTTGGAGCCTGTGGCAGACATTGATGCCTGTGTCATAATGGGTAACAGATTACCCTTACTCTGTGTCTGCACTACCCTGCCCTTCATGTGTGCTGTGTATTCCTTGGGTGGTGTCCACAGGCACAGAGGCTGTGTCCACTGAGTGGGGGAATTTGCCTACATAGTCCATATGTCCAACACTGATACTCTGTTCTCTGAGCATGCCAGCAGTTCAACACAATCATTGTCAGAATAAGACTTCTCTCCATCATCAGATGGTAGAAGTTCCTTGATGGTGGAGCCTGACAGAGCATCACCTTTGAAGAGACCAAACCAGGACACTCATTAAAAGTGTAAAACCAGTGCCTCGATGTCACACCTAGTTAAGAATAAATAGGCAAGGACCCTAGGTACCATGTAATCTTACTTTGTGCAAGTGCCCTCATATCTTGTATTCCCAATATTTAAACATACAAAATGAAAGAAGCCAAAGGGTCCAAAGGGAAAAAATCCACTCAGCAGTTAAAAGAATATTTATTAAGCACTTTTCATCCTGCAATGTGCTAGAACTGGGCCAATCTGAAGAAGGTCTAGCACATTGCAGGACAAAAAAGCGCTTAATAAATATTCTTTCAGCTGCTGAGTGGATTTTTTTCCCTTTGGACCCTTTGGCTGCTTTCATTTTGTATATTTAAACAGTTAGTCTTCTTGCTTTCTTGGTCTTTGTATTCCCAATGTACCTAATGTACAAGGAGGACACAGAGTCAGTAATAAACAGTTTAAACACAGACAGGCATGGAGAGGGTGCACACTTCTCATCTGGGGCATCTCCAGTCGATACTCAAGGGGCACACTGCAACTCAACCCCCAGATATAGCACCACATCATGGAAGTAAGATGACTCTGCTTCTCCACACAAAGAGATCAGAAGCTCCCCTGTCTCTATTAGTTGAGGTTTGACCAACTGGCCACTTCCCATAGCCCCACCTTCTCATTGGAGATAAATAGCAGATTTTTCTGAGTCACTTATTATTTTGGTGGCCCTATTTCTGACCTGGTCAAAGATATAGTCTTGGTCATCAACAGTATTGACAGCTGCTTGAATATCCTGCCAAGCACAATGATAATAGGGCTGCTCATCAGTTTCCTGCACAAGTGGCCATTGGCCATGGAGAAGGAGGGCTTGCAGCAACACATTATTCTCTGTGTGGGAGAACTTGCAATTCCTTGCTTTTCCCTTTCCAAGTATATTTCCCTCTGGGGAAAATAAACCATGAGAGTATGCCAGTAAGTACTGCTTGTCAGGCTAGACATCTAGTACCTACCCCATACAGGCTATGCTCATGTGTAGACACAGACACAAGCTGTACAGCCTGCCTCCACTTACAGTCACAGGAATTCCACTACCAGTGCTCACCACCCCAAACACATATACAAACCTAACCCACAGAGTTAACAACAATGATACAGGCAAATCACCCAATTTCACATTACTGTGGAGTATACATTCTGCAATATGTGCTCTTCCATAGGTACACTTCTGTGTCCATTGTGTTCCCATTCCACATTGACACAGCCACCCACAATCACAGTAGGATGTAGACTGAAGCTTTAGTGGTATAGTGTTACTGTTATAATGCCAAGCTTCAGTTATACATGGATATCTTTGTCCTATGGTAATGTTATAAATAAGTGTGTTTGTCCCAGCATATCCCGAGGCAGTGCTGGCCTGACTCCTTTAAATGCTGCATCCCAAAATTGCTTCAAGGTGTGCCTCATGGTTGGCCTTCTTAGTACTTGCTAAAATATTTAGAATCACTGCACAGATCCCAACACCAAGTATTTCTATAAAGAAACATAAATTAACAATGACAGACATGGAAGTGTAAGGAAAATGTTCCACATACCTTCAGCAAGAAGTAGTTCTGCTTCTATCAGATTTAGGTAGCTTCTACAGGTGAAATTCCTTTCCCCATCTGAGATGTACTTTTTCTTCTTTACTATGAAGACCCTCTCTGCAACTGCTGGGGTTTATATTGTGATGAATTGGGCCTCTGAGCATGATAATTATGCATATGAGGACCCAGATCATGAATGTCTCTGAACTGTTCAGTCTAAGCATCACTTCTAGAGGCAGATTCTTGTGCACAGCTCTACATGGTGTCTTGCATATTCCTGAGCACCTCCAAGATGCATGATGCATGCATAGGCATGTTCGTGTCAACAGGAGGTTCTTTGCACTTCACTGGTTAAGTCTACTAGGCATGGAGTTGCTAAAGAATACTGTCTTTCTAATTGCTAAAGTAAGTGCTGTAAAATTCAGTTGTGCCATATTTTAGACCTTTAATGCCCTCTTTACACATGTTCAGAATTGCATCATTTATGTCAAATCCTGCCACTGGTCACACTGCTAAATTATTCAGCATTCTGTAGCAGTTATTGCAATGCAAAATGGGCTTGACAATGAGATGCCCACTGTTATACTCTGTTATAAGACCTAGTGTATGATCATGGCTTCAGATGACACAGTGATACTCACAGGAGAGCAAAATTGTTGTCTTTCTGCTTCACTGAGGCCACTGGTGCTGTTTCTTGGGGGATTCTTATGAGGGTCCCTAGTATAAGGTGAATTTGGATGGCACAGTGGTGCAGCGGTAGCATTGTCACCTCACAGCAAGAGGTTCTCCATTTTGATTCTTGGCTGTGGTACCTACTGTTCAGACTATGCATGTTCTCCCTGCATTTGTGTGGGTTTCCTCAGGGTACTCTGCTTTCCTCCCAGATTACAAAGACATGCATCTGGAGTGTTTCTCCCTGGGTCTCTGTTGAAAAGTGGCTTTGTTCCAAGTCAGACTTTCCTGGTAAATGAATGTTAAAAAAATAAAGTGGATGCCTGACACTATCTCATTAGGGTGGTTACTGATATCATTGCCTTGTCCAAACTGGCAAGCAGTGCAGGCACTAGTACAGTGGTGCCATCCAGACCTTCTTTTCCAATTGGAAGTAGAGGTCAGACTGAGAGCACCTGAGGTGCACTGTAAATTTTGAAAACTATCCTGCCAAATTTAAGTGTATAGTACTTATGCATCTCACTTTTTGGTCCACAGTGGAGAATGCCCAGCAGTACCAGATAGCGTCAATCCACTTTTCAGACACAGGGATGAGTATACCTGTTTTCTAATGTACAGTTATAGGTGTAGTTAACCCTTCCTCAGTATAAGTGTTGGTCATACTCTAGACATATCCCCCCTTAAAGCAATCACAAACTTCTTAGGCAACTTATCTGTTGGGCCGTTTGAACCATCAGCTAAGTGTGAATTAAAATGTTTGACCTGGAAAACTATCTTCTTGGTTGCTATTATTTCTGCCAGAAGGGTGTCAGAATTACAAGTTCTGTCATATGAATCTCCCTATTTGATTTTTCACAAGGATAGAGTATCTTTACTGACCAATCCTTACTTTCTACCTAGGGTGGTATCAGAATCCAATATTAATCAAGTTATCAGTCTTCCAGTCTTCTTTCCAAATTTCTGAATAAAGTAGAATATATGTTACACCTACTGGATGTTCATAGACAGTTACATTTCTATCTTTACAAAACCAACATTTTCTGGAAATGAGAACAATTATTTGTTTCCATTTTGGAATCGAAATTAGGCAAACCAGATTCTAAAGTGACTTTAGCCAAATGGTTGATTGATTGTTTTACTTTCGTGTACGAAAAGGTGGGTTTGCCTTTACCAAAACTTCCAAAAGCCCATTCCACCAGATGTATGGCAACTTCTTCACCCTTTTTGTCTAGAATTTCCTTAGATGATATTTGTGCAGCTGCAACTTCAGCTAATTCTCATACCTGTATTGTTTTTTTTTACAAATTAGATCTGGTCTCTAGTGACAGGGCTGCCTTTGGCTTAGTTGTGCTCAGGAATATCCTTCCTTAGAGTCCTCCTGGGAGTTAGATAGCTGTGGAGTCTGCCCCACCAATTGAGGAATGAATGAAAATGACAACATCAGATTAAGAAGTTATGTACCCACCATAAAATTCCATCTGTATTGTCCATTTTCATTCTTCTTCAACTTCCCTCCCACCAACCCCCCTCCTTACTTTACTCTTGGAAAAATTGAAGGATGCTGCAATAAATGCTGTTCCTCTGAGTTCCAGATTCTGTTGTGTTGTAATTCCTTACTACTTTGTAGGTCTCTGAGCAGCAAACAAGATTTGAAGTATGTTAGGTGACTAGAGCTGGAGAGTTTTCAGTGTTCCACAAGCTGGAAGAAGAGGACCAAGTCAGATCTGAGGATTGGCTCCAAACCCAACAGTTGAGGAAGAATTAAAATGGACAACACAGATGGAACATTATGACGAGTACACAACTTCTTTATATATGCAATAAAACAGAGTATGTTTCACTTAGTTTACTTCTTACATTTCATTACTTGATGTAATAGCCTGAGTTAGCCATATGATATGCACAAAAATTTGTAACATAAGTAAAAAACATACATAGCATTTACTATTAAGTACAGATGAGTCTTTTTTCTACCATATCTAAGATCCTTGAAACAATTTCTTTGCTGTCAGGAATTGGATGGTTCATTGTCAAGTTGTGGTAAATCCATTTATTATTTCTGGTAAAATATTAAAAAATACTCATATGTATAGATATGAAAACAGCACGGAAATTTACAATGTATTACTTTAAAGGCAAAAACGGTTATATAAAATGAAGTTCCTAAAACTGTTGAACACTTTTCCTTGGTTGGGGTATGTTTCAGCACAACAGTTTAAAGGGAAATGTAATATGTATGTGCATATATTCTGAGTGCAAAAGATAATTTGTGACCTGTCTTGTCTGCCTGATTATTGCATTTAGCAGCCTGCAGTTGCCCATCCATTTTGTTTCACCTATCCTTGGCTTTGTTAAATGTCTCTGTTGTGCACCATGCCTTCTGGGAGCCTGTTTTGGCATTTAGTATATTTTCAGTAAAGTAATATTTCTTAATTTTCAGCCTAAAGTTTGAACTCATGTTCCCTCCCTTGCCCTAATATTCATTATTTTTCCCTCTTGCATACTTATTTTTTAGCTTCATGGGCTAAATTCATCCATCTTTCCTTCTTAATTTGTATGGATTGTAGTTCAAACATGTCCATTTCTGATTGTGTCATTTCCTCCATCCTATTAGCCATCTTTTTTACCTTTTTCAATACTCAGCATAATATTTTAGTATCCTTCTCTTTTTGTAGCCTCCACACTATGTACTATCCTCCAGATGAGGGCTTACAAGTGGTTTTGAGAGAGATAGCATTGCTCCCGACTCTGTAGTCTTATAGTCATGCAGTCTATCTGCTGGCTTTTAGTAATGTTCTTCTTCTCTTCTCTAGATGGTTCATTCTTGTCGTGCTGACATCTGATTTATTAAACCAAAGCCCCATTCCTAGCTGTGCGTAATCTCCAGGTTGTGGCTTTCCAGGTATAGCATCTCATGCTTGTAAGCAGGGAAGCTCAGCTACCAGCTTTTCATCAAAGCTGCTAGCCTCCTCGGGATCAATTTAGATGGGTGCCAACCATCTCCCATGTTTGTCCATGTTTTAGTGTTCAGTTTTCTTTCTTTCTTTCTTTGTGGTTCTCTGTGAAAAGGCAAGCTACAAGTAAGAATTTACTTAAAAGTTATGGCTTTTTTTACACACACTTGTGAGAAGTGGGTCTAGATAAAGACAGAGACATACCTTTCTGAAAGATTCAACCACTCCGTCATTTATGTACCTGTTTGCTAGAAACAGTGCCTGTTACAACAGTGATGACTATCATGTTTGTAACATTCTCTTAACTCGTAAACACCAATAGACAGAGGATGGTACTGCATGCTTCTGAATTGTAACATCTTGAGGGGCTATGCTGAAAGGGTCAGTGCCATCGCAGTTTGTTTATTAATGCATGCCAGTGTGCTTAACATTGTCTTAGGGTTACATGATGTGGCAACATATGTATCTGAAATAAATGTTTTGGCACTTAGCAGTCATTCCAGATGCATATGTAACCTCATTATGTGAACCTAGCACAGAATTAAAAACACAGTTTGTGTTATTTAAAGCTATGTTTATTTTTATTTATTATTTATTTATTTTATTTGCAGTTTGTTTACCAGGAAAGTCCATTGGGCCGAGATGAGCCCATTTTCAATGGAGGCCCAGAGAGAAAGGCTCCACAGTACAGTGTTCTTAATGTCTACAAAAAGCTCCAAAAAGGCTCTACAAAAAAGTTCCAAAATATAGTAGTTTCAATATTTAACTTCAAACTTATGAAAGTCAAAAAACAAACACAATCCAAAAATCGGCCCCGGTTGCAACAAGATGAAGAAAGATAAAAAATTTCAAATAAGCAACTAAGAAGTGCTTACAGAAAGAACTTTAATTTAACAAATAAAAATAAATTATTGAAGACTCAATTTCTATAGATGAGTTCAATTACCTGTCAGTGCACCATCCAAAAACTCCTTGTATATTTGGATTACCAAAACTACACAAGAATATGGTTGATCCACCTATGCGCCCTATAGTGAATGGGTGTGGTTCCATCACTTATCCCATAGCAAAATACTTGGATATTAATTTGAAATGTTTTGTTAGTGAAGAAACTATTATTTGTAAGGATTCATGGGATTTTTTTTAGAAAGGGTTAATAATTTAGAATACAGTGAGACAGGTGTATTCATCACCATTGATGTGAAGAATTTGTCCACCTCAATACCCCATGATACTGATATTGAATGGGCATGTGACTATTTATTGGAAAAAGGAGGTTCATTACAAAAAAATAATGTATACGGACAACTATTTGAACTTGTGCTGAAAAATAACTGTATATTTTTTAATGGTGAATTTTTTATCCAAGCAGTTGGTGTTGCTATGGGTTCTCCATGTGGTGGTTTGTACTCTAATTTGGTGATGCTACAATGGGAGAAAAAGTTTGTTATTAATTCAGTTTAATATCAATACTGTAAAACGTATGTGAGATTTTTGGATGATATTTTTATATTTTGGGATGGACCAAGTGAGATGATTACTGCATTGTTAACTTACATGAATAATTCAACAGCCTTTTTAAGGTTCACTCATAATATCGATCCCAATGAAATCTCATATTTGGATGTTAAACTGACAAAAAATACAGTCTTAAGGAATTTTGAGTCATGTATTTATAGGAAGGAAACATATTCAACCAGTTTTTTTTTACATTTTGAAAGTAGCCATCCCTTCAAGCAAAAAAGAGCAGTTGTTAAGGGACAGTTTGTTAAAGCTGCTTGGATGGTGTCTTGTTTCAACTCTTTTTTTGGATGAATGTGAACTGTTGAAAGATATGTTTCTTAAAAGAGAATACCCATTGGACTTAATTAACAACTTAATGTTGGAAGTAGTTAATAAGAGAGAGAGAGGGTTTTATCATGCTATACTGAATTGGGAGATGGTGCACTCTGGCAATAAAGGGAACAGTTATATGGTTTTAAATTTGAATGTTGGTTCTGTTAATACAGACAGCAATGTTAATGTGAATGTTATGACACCTTTTGAACAAGTGCAAGCAAATGGGAAGTTTCGTTCAGCTTTTATCACTTCTTATAATCTTGACAGTAAAGAAATGTTCAGGATTTTGGATAAAAATTGGATAATTCTGACCTCAAGCAATGACATTAGACAATGTATAAGTGAGAAGCCTATTGTGGTATATAGAAAGGGACAAACCTTAAAGAACATCTTTGAAAAGAGTTAGCAGATTCGGAATGGGGGCCATATGAAGAAGTGTGGGTCATGCAATTATTGTCAACATATTAAGGAAGGGTCAAAATTTAACATAAATGGTATAAAGGTCTATTTACAAAAAAGTGCAGCTGTTATACTGAGAAGGTGGTTTATTGTGCTTTCTGTTCCAAATGTGCTTGTTTTTATATTGGAAAGACAGAAAGGAAACTTAAAAACTGTATTTATGAACATTTGAGGGATATCAGACTGCAAAAAGAAACCAATGCCCTTGCAAAACATTGTATGGAATGGCCCGGACATGATTTTAAATTCACTGTTATTGAAGTTATTGAACTAGACCCAAGAGGTGGACCTTGGACTTTATATTTGGAGAAAAGTGAGGACATATGGCAGTTGAAAACGAATGCAACCCAATGGCCAGGCTTAAATGAATTTGTTGCAATTACTTGCTTTTTAACATTAAAAGCTTTAGACAGATGATGCTTTTAAAGAAATGTTCTTGTAATTTTTAATAGTTGAAACATATGCATTAATTTTATGTTTTATATATATATATATACATTGGTGAATGTTATACTGTATCTATTATGTGTTTATTTATACATGTCTTTATTCATTTATATTACAATATATTAAGGTTATTTGAAGTGTACAACATATAGAAAATGTTGAGGTTTTATTAGATTTTATTTACATATATTCAATTTTATTTTAATAATGTATTTTATAGTTATGTATTTATATGTATTATAGTGGGTAACATTTAGGATGATGAATGTTTTTTATGTGTGATTATCTGACATTATTAGATGTAAATTGTAGGAATAGTCAGTGCTCATGAATTATTCATGAACCCTGGATGTTGATTGGTTCAGTAATTAACTTTGCATTATAAATTTGCTGTCAGTAGGGGCGTGTTCTGTCTTAATAAAGTCTCCAAATGGTTGGAGACGAAAGCGCTTGATTCATTGGATGTATCTACCCTTCTTTCTGTAAGCACTTCTTAGCTGCTTATTTGAAATTTTTTATCTTTCTTCATATTGTTGCAACCGGGGCCGATTTTTGGATTTAGTTTCAATATTTACAATAATAACAGAAATAAAAAGAATTTCAAGTAGTACACAATATATATGAAGACATAAAAATGAATAATTAAATTGGAAATATACGTTCAACAGTTGTTTTTTTTTTGTTTTGTTAAAAATATGAGGATATTTGTAGAGAAAGATAAGGGATAAAGAGCAGGAGGAGATCTTAGGTTGGTTTTGAGATAGGAAGGGATAAAATGAGGGAAAGTATCAGGTGGGGTGCGAGCAGGAGCAATCTCAGAGAGAGGAGAGGTAGGAGTGGAGTAAGGTCTTAAAGGTGGAGAGATTATGAGTAGTTCTAATGTGTGGGGGAAGTGAGTTCCATGATCTGGCAAGGGAGAAAGATAGTAGGTGTTACCCTGGAGTACGTATGGGTTTGTAAAGTTTGAGGAGATTTTGATTGTTGGATCTGAGTACTGTATGAGGCTGATGCATTTTTAGGGTGGAGGAGAGGGAAGGACAGTTAGATGGTTTGAAAATGAACTTATGCACTGTTGTAAGTTGAATGTATGTCAGATAGTTTGGGAGTTCCAACCAATTTTGGGAATGGAGGGAGTCATAGTGGTGAGCGGAGGATTTGGATCCGGTGGCAAATTTAGAGATTTTATTGTAGCAGGAAGATAATTTGGATATGAGGGTTGATTGAAGATTAGTGAGGAGAGGGGCTCCATATAGGAGAGAGGGAATGAGGTAAGTGGTAGATAGAAGTTGTTTTGATGAAGGAGTAAGGTAGCAGTTTTGATGGTATAGCATTCCAAGCTTTTGATAGTTTTTTAGTATTTGTTTGTAGATGTGTGTCAAATTTTAATTGATCATCAATAAAGACACCCAGCAGCTTTGTATAGGGAACTATTTCGATAGAGGTCTTGTTATGGCTAAAAGTAGAGAAGGATGCTTTGTCAATATTGTTGTGTCTAGAGGGGGTGAATAACATCATTTTGGATTTTGATGCATTGAGAGCTAGGTGGTTGTCAAGCATCCAAGACTCAGTGTGGGAGAAAGCTTCTTGAGTTAAGTTCATAAGTTTGGGGAGAGATTTTGTGCGGCAGATGATGGTAGAGTCATCCACGTATTGGATGAGTTTAACATTAGGGATGTTTTGGTGGAAGTCATTAATAAAAATGTTGAATAGTAAGGGGCCCAATATAGAGCCTTGTGGAACACCTGTTGGAGCGTGGAGGAAGGAAGGAAATACAGTTGTTCTATTTTACGGCTTGTTCCCTGCCTGATAGGTAGCTGGTGAACCAATTGATGGAAGAAGAGGAAAGGCTGAGATTAGAGAGCTTGGACAGGAGGAGATTATGGGATACAGTATCAAAGGCAGGTCAAGCAGGAGGGTAGATACTATATCGCCAGAGGCACGAGCAGAGTTAATGATTTTGAGAAAAGAGAGCAGGGCAGTAGTGGTGCTGTGACCAGGTCTGAACCCATGTTGTGTAGGGGTCAATAGTTGATTGTCTAACAGGTAGGATAAGAGTTGTAGATGGATGCATTTTTCAAGATTTTTTGAGATAGGGGACATGAAAGCTATTGGGCAAAAACTAGAGATTGTAAAATTGCTGCCCCATTTATGGATGGGAATCATAAAGGATTTTTTCCAAAGGAGGGGTACACAGGACTCTTGGATGGACCGATTTAGGATGCAGATTGGAAGAACTATACCATCGGCAGCTAGCTTGAGGAAGTTAGATGAAATATTGTCAGGGGCATTAGAACAAGGTTTTAATTTTAGTAGTTTTTTATGGTATCCATAGAAAAAGGCTTGAGAGTAAAAGGAGGGAGATGAGTATTATTGGAGGTTGGTGGGCAGGATTGGGTATGTAGGATGAGGTATTATTTGGGAAAGATGAGGTAAGCTTGGCTATAGTGTCAGTGAAGAAGGAATTGAATTGAGTAGCTAGGTCATGGTCAGGAGAGTTAGGGTCAGGGCAGGGGTTTTCTTTTTTGCCGGAACAGAGTACTGAGGAGATACTGTTGCAGATTTTTTTAGGGTTGGCTTTATGGTTATTTTGAAGTTTAAAATAGTAGGATTTTCAGTCGATAGCTATTTGTTTTTTCACCTGTTATGAAGTTGCTTGTATTCAGCCAGGGAGTTAGGTGTTTTGAATTTTTGATAGTTTTTCCATGATTTGTCTCAGAGATGCATGAGGGTTTTAGTCTCTTTGGTTAGCCAGGGGACAGTTTTGTATTTAACTCTTTTAGTTCTGGAGGGAGCAAAGTAGTTAAGTAGATTTGTGAATACTGTGTTGAAATAAGAGACAGCAGTATCCAGTGGAAGGGTTTTCAGAGGGTTTCAGTTAGTCTGTTTTAAAGAGTTGGAGAAGGCTTTTAAGGTGCGGGTTAAGATATGTTTGTGCTGTAGATGGAGGGGGAGAAGGAGAGCAGTATCAAAAGCAGGAAGATGATCACTGAGGGAGTCGGGGAGGGTACCACTGTCAGAAATAATGTTGGCGTAGGAGACTAGTATCCAATCCAGGATGCTGCATCTGGTGCTATCTTTGTTTAGTCTAGCAGGGATATTGATTACCTGGGTGAAGTTATATAGATTAATACTCTGGAAGGGTGTAGGTGAGTGTATAGAAGACCAGTTAATATTAACATCACCTGGGATTATTGTTTTGTTATTTATGCTGGTGGTGAATCATGAGAGGATATCCTCCAGAAAAGGGATACTGTTACCTGGAGGTATGTAAAGGGCAGCTATGCATATACTTTTATGGTTATTAACTTTTAGGAGGGCCGAGGTTAGCTCGGCAGTAGCAAATTTGGGTATCGGTTTGGTATCGGGTGTCACTGTTGAGGAGGAGGAGAAGAGTAAGGCTACTCCACCACCTTTCTTTTGGGATCTATCATTTCTTATAAGTCTATAGCTGGGTGGAGTTTTTTCAGTGTCTTTTATCTGCGATTTTAGCCATGTTTCAGAGATAGAGAGAATGTCTGGGTTATTACGGGAGATCCAGGCATGGAAATTAGGTATTTTATTGTATAGGCTCTGTGCATTAATTGTAGCAAAGAGTAGAGATTTATGGGGAGGGGGTGTATGGGTCAAGTTTGGGTTGGAGAAGTGGTTGTATGAAAGACCAGGGTTTGGGTGTATATCGTCAGAAAGCAGGAGGAAGATTAGTTGAGAGAGAGAGGATAGGTGTTTATATTCTTTGGGGTTATAAGTGGGTGTAGCAGAGACTGTAGTGCCTGGGTTGATGGGTATGGCAACTGGATTACAGATAACAGGGAAGAGTTTTCTAATAAAGAGGAGATAATCACTATGGAAGTAGAGGTAAAGAGAGATATAGGTTGTGGAGGGTGAATCTTTTTTGAGGTTTGTAGAGGTTATATGAAGAGGGGAGAATAAGAGAATTGGGGGAGAGAAGTGATGTGGAGAATGTAGAGGAGAAAGAGAAATTGGAATATAGAGGGTAGAGCTGGTAAAGGTTTTATTTGCATGGTTGAAGTAAGATTATAATAATGGGTGTACTGTTACAGAGGGAGGAGGTGGGTGTAGAAAAGGGAGGGGGAGGTAACTGGGTAAGAGGTGGAGCGAGAAACAGAGATGTGTTGGTAGGTGGGGCTAATCCTAATAGGATAATTTTTGTGTGGGAGTGGTTAGAGAGGTATAAGTGTAGAGGTGTTGGGGCGGGTAGAATATGGGGGCAGGGTAGGGAAGCGGAGTGAGCCTGCAGGGCGAACAGAGTGGGTAGAGCTAGAGCCGGAGCCAGGAAAGGGGAGTTAGGAAGAAAATCTGAGAAACAATCAGCCACACAGTCTCTGGGAAACACGTAGGGCTACTGGCCTGCTCAGAGGTAACCTCAGCTCAGAAAAGTATAAGACTGTGAGTTCCTACCATTTCTGATTTGGTGACCAAACTAAATACAAAAAAAGATGTATAAAGTACACTAGAAAACCTGTTTCATTTACTAAAAGCTTACAGGGAATTGGAAGTTATAATATCGCTCTGATGTGATGCATGAGAGGGTGTGTACCGCCACATAGTGGCTAAGTTATAAAATTAGGTTAAAGTAAAGTTACAAAATTAGGTTAAAGTAAAAGGAAAAATAGAGGGAACATGTTTTCTTTTATTGTCTATTGCTATGAACAGGACAGTGGGTAGCTAACAGGGGGACAGTGTGAATAGAGAAAACGGCCATTGTAGGCTGCAAATGTGTGCACCGCAAGTAGATTGCAAATAACACAAGTTTACAATTCAAATATAAGCACATACACACTGAAGTGGGAAACCAGTTGAAAGCCTTATAATGTCTTCCTTTAGGGAGAGCAGATTAGCGTGGCAGCTTTACTGAAGGTTGGGGAACACAGTTGGACCCGAACGAGCTGAAAAAGAAGTGCAAGAAAGGTAAATAAGAATGCAGAGAGCAGTGAGTGTAAATAGAAATAGGATAGTAGGGAGAGTAGGATTTTTAGTCTGAGAAAGTCGAGATGCAGAATGGAGTAGGCAGAAGGGAAAGATGGGGGGTACAGATAGAAGAGATAAAATAGTAGAAGAGAAGGGGCTAGACAGCAATATAGTCACAGTAACAGTATCTTAGCAGCTAACAAGAACAGGTCATTCACTGTTCACTTTATGATAAAATGCAGAAAAAACAACAGTAGCAAACCGTATTACAGCAGGTATATGTTCAGCAAAACATACTACAATGTATAAGGAATACAGATAAGGTACATCACCCTAGCACCATTTCTAAGTTACAGAGGACACCTAAAAAGCATAGGGCTCACACTAAGAGCAACTACTTTATCTTTTTCAAAACACTTGGTGAAACAAATAGAACATTGAAATGGCATAACAATGGATATTTAGTCTTAATTGGGAAAAAGTACAGCTTTAACAGAGAGGCATATTTAGGTTGTTACTACAGTGAACTAATGGTATGGCTGGGAAAGCCGAGAGAGTGATATAGCAAAAAAAGAAAAAAATATATGCAATGCCGAGTAAAGGGTATCAACTTCTGCCACCTCTGTGGCTTTTCTCATGACAATGAAGATTAAAATAACACAGGATTATGAAGAATCATTGGTGCAAAAAAAATATATATATGCAAAGCCAAGTAAAAGGTATAGACTACTGCCACCTCTATGGCTTTTCCGTGGCAATAAATATTAAAATAACACAGGACTATGAAGTCTCATTGGTGCTGTGTAGTATGAAATCATAAAAAATGCACATTAAGCAGGAAGGAATAATGTAGTGAAGAGCAACCAGACGTAATGCAGGTTGCTCATGTACGTGCAGTTAGCAGTACAATGTCCAGATAGTATAAATGGCCAAAAGTCTGTTGTAAGATTGCACATGTTTGCAAGGTTACTTATACCTATCAGAATAATAAGGTATAAGAAGCCAAGTGTATAGATACCTGTAAATATGCTTGTGAAACACTAACAACTGTCTACAGAGCAGTAACAATTAAAAAGAGTAAAACAAATGAGAAAGGATACATATTTACACACAGAGACTTACTGCTGAGTGCATAAGCAGCCTACTGCAGTGCCGATGGGAACAGGGACAGTGAAAATTAAAAAATGGTGCCTCCGATAGCACCAGTGCAATATAAACTAGGAGGAGGAAGTAGGCAGGGAAGGGGAGGGGATGAGATGGGAGAGAGAGAGATAGGAAGGGGGGAGTTTGACTAAGGAGCCGACAAAGGGGAATTAGGAAGAAAATCTGAAAAAGAATCAGCCACACAGTCTCTGGGAAACATGTAGGGCTATTGGTCTGCTCAGACGTAAGCTCAGCTCAGAAATATATGACTGTGAGTTTCTGCCGTTTCTGATTTGGTAACCAAACTAAATGCAAAAAAAGATGTATAACGTAAACTATAAAACCTGTTTCATTCATTAAAAGCTTATGGAGATTGGGAGCTATAATATTGCTCTGATGTGATGAATGAGAGGGTGTGTACCACCACTTAGTGGCTAAGTTATAAAATTATGTTAAAGTAAAGTTTTAAAATTAGGTTAAGTAAAAGGAAAAATAGAGGGAACATGCTTTCTTTTTATTTTCTATTGCTATGAACAGGACAGTGTGAATAGAGAAAACGGCCGTTGTAGACTGCAACTGTGTGCACCGCAAGTAGATTGCAAATAACACAAGTTTACAATTCAAATATAAGCACATACACGCTGAAGTGGAAAACCAGTTGAAAGCCTTATAATGTTTTCCTTTAGGGAGAGCAGGTTAGCGTGGCAGCTTTACTGAAGGTTGGGGAGTACAGTTGGACTCAAATGAGATGCTGAAGTTGGAATCCAGTTGAAAGGAAAGCCTTATAATGTTTTCCTTTAGGGAGAGCAGGTTAGCATGGCAGCTTTACTGAAGGTTGGGGAACACAGTTGGACCTGAATGAGCTGAAAAAGAAGTGAAAGAAATGTAAATAAGAATGCAGAGAGCAGTGAGCATAAAGAGAAACAGGATAGGAGGGAGAGTAGGACTTTTTAGTCAGAGAAAGTTGAGATATGGAATGGAGTAGGCAGAAGGGAAAGGTGGGGGGTACAGATAGAAGGGCTAGAGTAGTAGAAGAGAAGGGGCTAGAGAACAATATAGTCACAGTAACAGTATCTTAGCAGCTAACAAGAACAGGTCATTCACTGTTCACTTTATGATAAAATGCAGAAAAAAACAACTGTAGCAAACTGTATTGCAGCAGGTATATGTTCAGCAAAACACACTACAATGTATAAGGAATACAGATAAGATACATCTCCCTAGCACCATTTCTAAGTTACAGAGGACACCTAAAAAGCATAGGGCTCACACTAAGATCAACTACTTTTCCATTTTCAAAACACTTGGCGAAACAAGCAGAACATGCAAACGGCATAACAATGAATATTCAGTCTTAATTAGGAAAAAGTACAGCTTTAACAGAGAGGCAATTTTGTGTTGTTACTACAGTGAACTAATGGTACGGCTGGAAAAGCCGAGAGAGTGATATAGCAAAAAAAAAAAAAGAAAAAAATATATGCAATGCCGAGTAAAAGGTATGGACTTCTGCTGCCTCTATGGTTTTTCAGTGGCAATGAAGATTAAAATAACACAGGACTATGAAGTCTCATTGGTGCTGTGTAGTATGAAATCATAAAAAATGCAAATGAAACAGGAAGGAAAAATGTGGTGAAGGGCAACCAGCTGAAGTGGGAAACCAGTTGAAAGCCTTATAATGTCTTCCTTTAGGGAGAGCAGGTTAGCGTGGCAGCTTTACTGAAGGTTGGGTAGCTCCCTTATTTCAAATTACTACATTAGTGGTAACATTTTTGTTAAAACAATGTTGCAGTATGATCACTATTCAAAATTTATATAGTAAATTTAGACACAACAGGCACATTTGACACATTTTAGCAAGCACTTCTTTGAGGGCTGTGTAATCATATGAGATATCACTTTGTAGATGCATCAGCAGCAACAGCAGGAAACTAAGATGGCCCATTCCACTGGACTCCACAATTCAGATTTGATGAATCTCATAGCCAACTTTCCTCTTTCAGGAGTGAATATACTGGAAATATTGGAGTTGTTAACAGAGTATTCACTTTAAAAATGGTGTTAAAGAATATATATGGGTTTGTTTGTATAAAAATAGCATTTAGGTCACAGGCAGTGTAGCACATGAAGTTGATGAACTTTCTCCGGCCTTTTCAATAACCTAAGCTCTTGCCAGAAAGTCAGCGGTGCAAATAAAGTGATGGGAAAGACGCATTCAAGCTCATGATTTTCTTCAGTCATGTGTGTAAGCTTTGTGGAGAAGAGGAAAGACATGGGTAGTACCACACTGGGGCATATGCTCCAGATAATAAATGCTGTGCCCTGGTGAATGTTCCTATTAAAAAAAAAAGAACAAGTAAATACTTTTCCCCCCCATTACACTTCTGTCCTGCAAGCATAGGAATAGGACATGGGCTATAAACTCATGGCCTATTACCATTAGCAGATTTATGCTCCCCTCCCCTTTTTGGTACTGTGATTTTTTTTTTATATGTTTAGTTCAGTATTTATTTCAGTTTGTGACTGAAGCACATGCACTGGAACAATATGGCGAGGGTGGGGCTTCCTAGCCTTTAAAAAAAAGTTACACAATCCAACAACACACACTGGAAGGTCTGTCCTATGGGCAGCAAACAGTGGTGTAGAATATGTTGGTATTTTCTGTTTGGCAAGATCACTGTCAGTAACAACGATACCAGTATACCTGTCAGTCTACTGGGAAAAAAAATGGCTTGAAACACTGAAAATATTAAAAACACCAAAGACTTTATTTGATGCATAGTATACATCCAGTAAACACTTTCATCTCTGACAAAAAACTTCCTCGGACAGAATTATAATTAAATCTCAAGTGCTTATATACACAAAGTGATATAATTGAATAATCAAATACTCAAAGATAGCACCAGTGGTGAGAACTTTGATGTTAACGTCAGTGCTATTCAAAGCAATTTATTCAAAGAAAATGAGGTTTCAAAAAATGCAAGGGCAAGAAGTTCCAAAGGGACAGCACTGACTATCAAAGAGACGTGGCTTATCCAGTGCAGCAACTCCAGGAAAACAGTTGTTCAGCTCAAGAAGGCGAAACCGGAAGAGAAGAGCAGCTGACAACTTCTAACAGTAATGAAGGGGAAGGTCCAAGGAGATCTGAAAGATTAGCTCAGAAGAGGCAGGAAAACCAAGCATCCAAGAGGCAAACATTTTCTCAGAGTTCAAAGTTCATTAATAGAGGAACAACTGGAAAGCTAAATCAGGTTTTTCAGCCCATAGAAGTCTATCAGGAGACAGGGACTGTGAACAGAACTTGGGTACAAGTTGTGACACCTGCAAACAAACCACAGGGCAATGGATTTTACCATCAAAAGAACTGGAACCAAAATCAGAGATGGAGCAATCAAAAGGGCAACAAAAAAGTTTTTATGGGACGTTTAATGAGAACTTTAAAATTGTGAATTTGTTTGAAGTTGTTTTGAATGACTTTGAATGTAATGTGATTAAAAAGGGTTGGACTTTTGTTGCTCAAAGAGGTCAGACAAGTGTGATACTATCAACAATTTAAGAGACTGTTAGAAAGTTAAACCTTAAATTTATTTTTGTGAATAATGACATTTCAACCAGAGAGCTGAGTAAACCCAATCTGTTTAATCCTCTTTTATGGCCTGAACTTGAGGCCTTTTTAATGTTACTGAAATGCAAATAAGGGAATTGTTAAATAATAAACCTAAACACAGTTATTATAATGTGACTGTCGAAGAAAGGCATGCTTTTTATGGAATTGTGAATAATGAAAAGTTGATTGTGACCAAAGCTGACAAAGGGAATGCTATAGTTATTTTTGAGAGGGAACTGTATAATAAGAATATGTTGCAAATGTTAGCTGATGTTATCTTTTATAAAAAAAAGTCACATTTGCTGATATTAATAAAAGCTTGTACAGGGATCGATGTATTTATCAGTGACTGGTTTATGATAATAGGATTAATATGAATACTAAGAATTTCTTGGAAGTTCCTAACCCTATAAAAAGTATCATTAGTAAGCCGATAGTGGTCTGCAATAAATGCAAAACTGAAACAATGGCAATATATGCAGATAAGATCTTGCAGAAAATTGTGGTAAAGACACATTCCTATTTAAGAGACACCTTTGACTTTAAGAACAAAATTAGGGATATTGTGGTATTAGACTCTGATTTATTAGTGACCCTGGATGTGCCAGCTCTTTATACAGTTATCCCCAATGATTTTACAGTGGTGATTGTAAGGGCAGAATGAACATATTTTTAGAATACTATCCACTGAACAAGTAAGTCTAGTTATGGAAATTTTAGATATTATTTTATCTTACAAGTTTTTGAATTTAATGGAATTTTATATCAACAGGTCAATGAGATAGGGATGGGCGTTACAATGACACCCACCTACAAAAATATATTTATGAGTGGATGGGAAAAGGCTAACATTTTCTCTTCTGAGCATTTTAGCAACGTCGTCTTCTTTAAGCATTTTACAGATGACATCTTTCTGATATGGAGAGGAGAGGCAGATGCATTTAATCAATTTTTGCATTTTTTAAATAGTGCTACAACCTTCTTAAGATTTACATTTAATTATAGTAAAAGTAACTTGCACTTTTTAGATGTGGTAAACAAAGAATCTGGGAGATTATTTACTAAGATTCACAAAAAAAGTTACAAAATAATAAGTATTTAAATTTTACTATTATGCACTCCAGAAGGACTAAAATTAATATTATAAGAGGGCAGCATAATAGGATTAGTGTGCTTAAAGACAAAGATCCTGATTTCTTTTATGAAAGTAAAGTATTATATGATGAGCTTTTGAAAAGAGGGTATCTAAATGAACTTATTAAGAAGAAGCTTTTGAAATGTACCTTTATGAGGAGCAAAAGTACTAACAATAAGAATATAACAAAGGAAAGTAAGGCTCGATATATTACTAGTATGCAAGTTACAAGTAGTGTAGATGAGAAGGCCATCAAAAATATCATATCAGAAAACCTGAAAGTGTTAAACAGCTTTCCTGATATCAAAATGTTGTAGGAGATAAGCCGTTCTTTTGTTAATAAAAAAGAAAAAAGTTTTAAAACCTTTTTTTCAAGCCAAATTAAGTAAAATAATTCCTGCTAGATTAGGTGTGTTCAAGTGTTATGATTGCAATTGTTGTTCTTACTTATACATGGGAATTACTGAACTTAAAATTAACAAGTTCTTAGTTATGTTAAATGGGAGGTATTCCTGTACGTCTAAATTTGTGGTTTATTTAATTTGCTGTGCTTCATGCGATGCCTTTTATATTGGAAGAACCACTAAGGGGCTTCATTCAAGAGTATATGAACATTTGTAAGCAATTCAAACCAAGACTGATAAAAATGCTCTTAGTAGGCATTTTAATAACAACAATTGCAAAGTAGATTTAAAGTGATTGTTTTAGATCAAGTTTTTAATTATGACAATGTTTTTAAGGCTGAAAATTAATTGGGCTGGAGGGAGAATGTCTGGCAGGTAAGGCTAGATGTATGCCACTCTCCAGATCTAAATGGCAAGGAAAAATTTAAAGTGTTTTTAAAGAGAAAGAAAATAAAGTATTTGTTATTTGATTATTCATTTATAACACTTTGTGTATATAAGCACTTGGGATTTAATTATCATTCAGTCTGAAAAAGTCTCGTCTCAAAGATGAAAGCTCTTACTGGATATATCCTATTTATCGAATAAAGTCTTTTTAATATTTTCAGTGTTTCAAGCTGTTTTTTTCTAGTATTTATTTATTTTAGTATGGTTTAATTTTCTGTTTTTCTACATACCTGTCATTCTGTTAGCTGAATTAGCTGAACCTGAAATATGTCAGCAGATGTTGTTACTCTATTTGCCACCAAGTAACAGAGACAAGACGCATATTATGTGACAGTTGCTGCCTTTCTTCCAGCACTTTGTTATTTCTGTCATTTCTGTTAAGGTGCAGTGGTCCTGCTGCTGTGTATACAATCAATTTAGGAGTCACAGATCTGTTGAGAGAGCCCACAAGCAGCAACAGGTATGCTGGTCAAGTTAGTAGAGATTATTTTCCTTTTTATTACTGCTGACATTGGTTGAGGTGTGTAACATAACAGTGCCTTGTATTATACAAGAGAGGATTTTAGCCATGACGCACTCATGTACTCCACACCTGCTATAAAAAGGAGTAAGCAGTGAGTTGAGCAAAGTGATTGTGGGCATAGGGAAGGTAGGTTAGTGGTAGTGCACCAGGGACCACAAATGTAATTATAAAATCTGCTTTTGCATGAAAAAAAATCAAATATCCTGGGGATATTAGACTGAAGATAGTCTGTATTTTCTGACCATTATTATAAAATAAATGCCCAACACATTTTGCTGAAACTTTGATGAATGTTTTCAGGTTATTTTTTTTAAGTTTACATTCAAGTACTAGTAGCCAGTCTCCATGCTAAATGGACTTTTTCTCAACACTTTTGTTCAGTCAGTGTTGGGTGATGAGGAGTTTGGAACAGCAGGATTTTTTCCTCTTTAAATACTATTTAGTAAAGGCAAACTTTTAAGTTTGATCCTTTCCTAGTTTGTCTGACAGTAACCAACAAAACCCTTTCCTGCCTAGCTATTCCCTCAAATTGTCAGTTATTTCAAGTTTCTGTATACAGAAGTATGCTTTCTATCTTAGCAATATGGATACTTATTTCCTTCCTACGCCATTCTGTTGCACTGAATAAAAAAATCTATTAATTAGCAATTAGCAGTGTCCATTTCTGATTTCCTTCTAATCTTTCCTACCCACAATCCATACAACTAAGTATGTTTACATTGTACCATCTCACCATCTGAGGCTTAGTTCTCCTTTTTCAGTTTGGTTACATTACGCCATGTTCTTTACCACCTCCACTAGATGGGTCTTTCTTTCGGATGTTTTGCATTTCACTTTACTCCTCTTCTTTGCCCCCCATCTTATTAACTCCAGGTCATGTACTAGTAGGACTTGGTTAAAAGTCCCCATCTCCATTGTTTACCTTTTCTACTAATTTCTCCATATTTGTCCTGATATGAAACTCCTCACAATGACTAGCTTGCATACCTCCCTACTTTAACTTCTTTGTAATCAACAGAGTGATTTTTTTTATAAAATAGTCATTTGAAAAACAAATGTGTAGCTTTTATTTTTATTTGTTTCTTCAGATTAAAATAAACAAAAGCTAGTAAAGTCGTTGTGTGTGTGTGTGTGTGTGTGTGTGTGTGTGTGTGTGTGTGTATATATATATATATATATATATATATATATATATATTATTGTGTGTGTGTGTGTGTGTGTGTGTATATATATATATATATATATATATATATATATATATATATGTACAATGTTGGTGTGATTTCAGTCCCAGAAAGAATGTTGCTGTATTAAATTGATTTGTTCATTCTTTGTATATGTTAAGGCATAAACATGGCATTAGAACATTGATTTTTCAGCAAAATTCAAGATGCAGCTGCACTTTTCACTTCTTTGTCGATAGTAGCCCAGTCCAATCCTCTTTTGGTAGACACGTATCAGTAACATTCATTGAATGTTTTATGAACAAAGGTTGAACTAGTTTGGAGATATAGACTTATAAAACAAAGAACACAAATACCCCAGAACAGACAAAATTGTCAGCAGTTAAGAGGTTAAGTGCACCATCAGTATTTGCTGTCACATCTGACAATATGATGGCATCTTTGTGCACATTTCCAGTCTTAAAAATTGTCTGCATTCGCATTGGACTTGTTCAGACATCAAGTAATATTCTTTAGGTTTTGTAATGTAAGATATTTTTATAGGGTTTGGTGTTTCTCTTTTTTTCCGTGTTCTGAGTTTCACTTCTTATTTGACTGCTTGGGCAGCTTCAGCACTTACCATTCACTGCATTTTCCATGATAACTTTTATGTACCAACTTTTATTAATCTGCCTTTGTTGCTTCTTTTCTGTGAGCTGTACACTTCTAGGCAACAGATCCTTTCTTTTGGCTTCATGGTGGTTGCTCTTTCTTTGTATTGCTTCCTGGGTGTTAAGTTCACTAAGGACCTCTATGTTGGTAGAGTTGGATCCACTACACCTGGACAAGTCCATGTTGGTTGTAGCTTCAGCAGAACATAACAGACTATTTGAAGAATCTTCAGCCTCATAGCAAAATCAGTTTTTACATGAGGATATGATCCCCTGCCCCACCCATGTGGGGGATTTTCCTACTACACCCTTCTTATTTATGTATACCAACTCCAAGATTGTACAACCTCAGAGAAGATTTAAAAGTCCAGAATCTTTGAATCCCTGCTTGTTCACTGCACTGGCAATTATTTTTGGCTGAAAACCGTGACCAATGAGATTTAGCTCAGGTATATACTTGATGAGCTTAAACCTTGTCCAGTTTACACCAAACCAAGGGTGTAGAAGCTGGTGGAGATTATAGCCTTGTGTTGTCAAGTTTTGTAGTTTTGCAAATTATCACAGCAATGTTGCTAAAATCTAGTGTTTTTGCATGTTTTACACTGTAAACATATTCAATATTTTATGCTTCAGACAGATATACTGCCAGGTTTTCAACATTTGGCCTTTTGACGTTCAATTTACATTTGGTCTTTTGGCATTGGGGATTTAGCAGTCCTGTCTTTGAACTACTCTGCATTAAATGAGAAGCCCTTTAGTTAACCCGCCTCTTGTTATGTTCATTTTGTACTCTGTATATTCGGTTTATTTTATAATTTAGTACTTTATGTGTACATTAACCTGATTGCTCTAACTGGTTGTCTGTTGCTGCATTTGCCTTGTGGCCCAATATATAGTTTAAACATTTGGCCTAAAAGGTTAACAAACACTAAGTAAGTAAGTAAGCAAATAAATAAATAAATACATAACTACACCTAGATCAAGGCAGAGTTCCAGTGAGGGTAAACTGTATTTTTTCTGATGGTGGTATAAATGGGAATCCTGCACCCCTTTAACCCAACCCATTTATGCATTGCAGCCCTAAATTGTGGGTGCAGTTTAGATGTGGGATCTAAGCCTGGATTAACAGCTATATATATATATATATATATATATATATATATATATATATATATATATATATATAATATATAATATATATCTTGTGTTAATGTTAAGTCACCCTGAAGCACCTTGGCATTTTACATTCCTAAGATTCCATTGTATTTTGCTAGAGTAACCAGTGGAAGAGTACGAGATATAAATGTGTAAGTCTTATTAAACTTATTCTCCGTGAAAATAAATATATGATGGAGTGTGAGGGATCATTTTAAAGAACACTGGTTAATATGAATGCAAAATACTTGATTTACATTGTAAATATTAAGTTAATAAAGTGTGTGAAGAGTAATATAGTCCAAGGCCCTAGCCTTCAGGAATTCCTAGTGGTAGTGTATGTCTGTTGAGATTGCCTTGTGAATTTTTGACTGTATAAAGGTCCTGTTGTTTGGATAACTTGTTTCATGTGACAGGCTATTATGAGGATGCCAAATTATTGCAACTGACTTATGAGAAGTAAGTAATTTAAAGTAGCAGAGGTCCTTGTTTAGGTTAACAGAAACTGCACCAGTTAGGTTACATTTGCCTGTTGATGGTAAGGAAGGATATGTGGACATCAGTGGCCTGGATATTATGGGACAAAAGAGTCTGGGAGTAAGGATAAAGGTTATCTAGATCAAGAAAAGCCAACAATCATATATAATATTATATTCATAAAGTAGCTGAAGGTATTCCAAGAACTACACCAATACAGGAATGATGAAAGGAGATTTTTATCAATAGGGATAACTGCAATTGGAGTACAAAAGATAGACAATAAGGGGTGGAATTTACTCAAAGACATTAACAAGGCAACCAAAGTACTGGGAGCAAATAATTAGGAAAAGGAAAGGTAATAATGTGGAATGACATCAAACAGAAGTTTGGATTACAGGTTAGAGACTGCCTTCCATACCATAGATTGATAAGAGTATAGGCAAAGAAAAAAGTGTTGGAGAATCCTAAGTGAAAGACCTAATCTGGTAGAGTTTTTAGGTGAGTCTAGGAGAGAAGCCACTGTTAAAAAAGTACTAATTAATAAGGCATATAAAAATCACTGAATGGTAGCTATAAGAATCAATTGGAGGAGGTTAGAAAATCCAGGAAAACAGAACAGAAAGACAATTTACAAAGGAATAATTGAAAAGCATCTGTATGGCTCCCAAGCATGTAACAAAGGCCAGAAGGTTTAAGATATATGCAATGAAGTGTTTGCACATGTATTTTATTCCCCAAACAGACTTCACAGATTTTTTTTTTCTACAGGTAGATAACAAATGCTGGAGGCTTGATGGGAAAGATCAATAAATGAGAACATGTTTTTTGTGAATCTAACAAGTTTGCTTACTTTGAAAATTCCCTCCAGAATACTTTGTCAAAAATGCCAGGAGATTAAGTGGCTGTAACCTGGAAATAAATTACTCTTTTGAGATGGAATATAAGATCTGAATTGTCTATGCTGCCAAAAAAAAAAAAAACAATTATAACAAAATGAAAGTCAGCACCTAAACCAATTGTAACTGAAGTACTGAATATTGTACAGGCAATAAAAGATTGAAAGATGGATCTTAAGTAGAGGGAAGGAGTGGGGTTTAAAGGCAGGAATTGAACAATAAGTAGTGTTGCAGTGAATAAAAATTGCTAAAAAGAAAACATATGTATCCTGAACTAAAATAATGGGGAAGGTTAATATGACTTGTTTTTTTTTTCTATTGATGTTTTTCTACTTAAGTGATATCTTGAAAGCTGATGAGTTAATAAAGATGTTAAAAAAAGAAAGAAAAGCCAAGTTTAAGGCCCTGAAAGACTTGCTGGACAGTTTAGTAAGATAGAATGTTTGAGTCATTATATCTGGAATCACTGGTCATGTACATTCTGTATTTGCTGAGGATCCTGACATATTATTCAGAGAAAGCTATTGCAATATTTCATTTGGTTACAGGACTACATTCCTGTGAATAGGAGCAATCTTAGCTAGTACAGAGGTGTATTGCATGTATGTGTCTTCTACACATTTGTTCACATGCTCTACCAGCTAGTTATTTTGTACTTAATTTTCCTCTGCAAGAAAAAGGACCTGGAGCCACCACTGCGAAGAGACTTTGTACAACTCTGCAAGACACTGACTTAAACTTATGTTTAAATCAACTATCCTTTTAAAGGAAAAAAAGATAGGCCTCTAAGTATGCCTGAAAATGTTAATATTGTAGTTAAGAGGGGAGAAGAAAAGCAGGTTCAAAGACATTTATATATGTGTGTATATATATATATATATATATATATATATATATATATATATATAAGGTTTATATTACAAGTACAGAGATGAATGGTGATTAGTGTCACAAAATAAATAAAGCAGAGAGATAATAGTAAAACTATTGATGTACTGGTGAAGACTGGATTGTTGCATAAGGTCTTGAAGTTCAGAGAGAGATATGGCAGAGCAAGAAGGCAGAGAAATGTATATATTTTTTTCATTTCACTGCTTGTGATTTGCTTGAGAGGCAGCTACGGCACCATTACAGTGAAGATCTGTTGAGCCATAAGTATGAGAATTTATGTAAGAATTTCTGGTTGTTGACAGTATCAAAAGCTTTTGATAACTCTAGGAAGATGGTGGAGAATAGGCTTCTGGCATTTCTATGGGTTTTGACAGTATTAAAACTCAGTAAAGTAGTAGTTGTGCTGTGATGTGGATGGAAGCTGTGTTGGCTTGAATACAGAGCTGCTTATCCATTAGACAGTTGATAAGTTGCTATGAATGCATTTTTTCTAATATTTTTGATAGTGGAGATAAAATGGCATTTGGTTTATAGTTTGAAAGTTCTATACTGATTTCACCCTTGTGCAGTGGAATAAAGAATGATTTTCCCATAGCAAGGAGACTTTCCCCGGGATTCATGAAGCTTGCGCCAGGTGCAGGCGTAGCATCGGTGTTCTAACACCAAATATGGCCGCCGAGCGATCCAGGTACGAGCTGTTTCCACATGCACTACCTGCGTATGCTACGCCCGGACAACTCCCGAGCTCTGTATGCTAATTACCCCATGTGCAGCAGTGTAGCATGCAAATGAAGGTATGTAGCGATCCAGGAAGTGGTGCAGGCATTGTGTAAGCATGAAGAAATGTAAACCATAGAAAACGGTTTACATTTTTGCAAACATAAAATCGGAGCCATGACAGCCGACCAAACACATGTATTATATTGTTAATATATGCCAATGGCTAAATATATAGCCAATGGCATAAAAAATGTACAAAATATAAAATTAACATTTAATATATAAAGTCGCAATATCGCGATGTGGAAGCCCAGGGCAGCGGTGTGCAAAGGGGATCGCAAGAAAAATATAAAAATGTAGAATAAAACTGCAATGAAACACATATCACGATTTCCCCATAATAGTCAATGGCAGGCATGCTACACCATACTATGGCGCAAGGGTTGCTAAGGGGCTGTGACAGTGTTATGCACAGTAGCTAGGAATTAGTAGGCAATGCCATGCAAATGAGAGGAGTAATAGTGATTCACAGATTCCCCGCTGGTGTAAGGATGCACCTCACAGCATAGCATTAGAACACCGAGGTGTGCCCTTGAGATAAAGATGACATCAAGAGAGGGGTGTGTCACCATTGTTGTAAGCACATTGGAGCGTTGCTAAACTGGTTTGCCCCTAGCTAGGCAAAGCTGCAGGATAGGGGTGTGTTGAACTGGCCATAGCTATGCTTAGCTGAGACTACACAAGGTAACCGAGTATGCATGTGAACGGAGATGAAAACGCGCGTAAACCCTGTAAATGGGTTTGTGCGGTGCCAATAGCAGCTGAAACAAGAAGGATATAGGAAAGAAATAAGGAAATGCTACAGCAGTGAAATTGGAGTACAAATGACTAACACCTAGGAGCCTACAGTGCGCCATTGACAACAGCTAACAAGGCTGCAAGCAGCTACCTGCAGAACAAGAAAGGGGAGGGGCTGTACTGCAAAGAAAACAGTAAAGTGTCAAAGCAGAACAAAGCTGATTTGCAGTATATCGGCTACAAAACACATTTTGCCATGACTGGGTAGGGAAAGTACAAAACAAGAAAGAAGGCAGGTGGATGCATGCCTGATAATGGGAGGGGATCCAGGTTTAAAAGTGAATTAAAGGGCAACAGATTAATCAAGGCAGGCAAGCATATCTCCACAGTAAAGGCCCTGCACTTGTAGTACTCATTGCAAAACCCATAATTAAGACACGCTGCAGCTGGAATAGCTCATACACACCCACTGACATCAGCAGCATCCATAGCACAATAGTATAAAGTGTGAAAGCACCTCACACACATTTGTGTATTCCCATACACTCTGCACCAGTGGTGTATACAGACGGGGAACTTTTAGTATGTACATGTTAGGGGCTGCCATAGCTTTTATCCACCAATATGTGTTGGAGACTGAAGGTGGTGTGGAGGATGATGCACACGATCACCTCAGGCACCAGACAAGGAGGAGAGTGTTCAGACCCAGGGTAACCTACCAGAGGCTACATGATCTGGAGATAGTAGAGCATTACAGGGTGGACAGGAACATCTTACAGCAACTTGTGGAGCTGTGCCGGCCACGCCTCAGATCCAAAAAAGAGGGGAATCCATCCCAGTGGACACAAAGGTATGTGTAAGCCTGAGAATACTAGCTACAGGTACCTTTCAAAGACCAACTGGGGATATCATGGGGATCTCACAGGCATCAGCATCCAGGGTACTACACCAGTTCCTGGATGCCATGTTACCACATGCCATTGAGCACATATACTTCCCCGAACGCAGGAGAAGTTGGCCAGCAATATGCGTCTCTTCCACCATGTGGCAGAACACCCAGAGGTACTGGGTGCAATAGACTGCACGAACATACACATCAAGTCACCACCCGGTGAGCAAGGTAGGCGCTACATAAACTGCAAGGGATACCCCTCCATCAACTGCCAGGTCATGTGCAATGCCCAGGGCATTATCATGGATGTGTGTGCTGGCAGCCCTGGAAGCTATCACGACTCCCACATCTGGCATGCCTCACAGCTGTATCAGTTATTTGCCAGGGGGGACATCCCAAATGGCCACCTGGTGGGGGATGCTGGCTATGCACTGGAACCATGGATGATGACTCCCATCAGAAATGCACACACACCCATGCAGGAATGCCATATTGAGGCACACGCACAAACCAGAATCATCACAGAGCATGTGTTTGGGATGCTGAAATCACGGTTCTGTTGCTTGGACATATATGGTGGAGCCTTGCAGTACTCTTCAGGCACATGTGCCCACATCTTCATAGTATGTGCCATGCTACACAATATGGTCCTGTGGAAACAGCTGCAGCAGGGACAGAATGGTGAAAGCCCTCACAGCCCACCACCATTGCCAAGGGCCTCACAGGCACAGAGATACTCGGAGCACAAACACCCTGAGCCAGCCCCAGTAGGCAGAAGGAGGCATGCCCAGTATGCCCATGCCTTGACAAAGAAGAAATGTATAGCACACACACAGTGACAGTGTAGGCACCTAGGGACTGACACCTTTCTCCACCTGCACACACAGTAAAAATGGATGGCACACACACAAGACTACATGTAAATTGTCATGTATGGGCAGTCTACTGTGTGCATCCAACATAGGCAGCCCTCAACTATTGCACACACAACTGCCATTGGCACAAGGTCAGTCAACACCTGAATAGTAAATTAAGCTATCAGCATGTGCTGATACTGTATGTATAGATTCATAGGTATGTACTTGGCCAACTGCCAGAAGCCATTCATAAGCTCAGCCAAAATGTGTCAGCTTTTACCACCCCATTGATTCATTAACTGTCCCTCTGTGAAGCACAGCCAATGGCGGGATCCCTGGAGTGCAGCTACTGTTCCCCATCCACTCTTCAAGGTTTCTCTTGCAGAGTGTTAGTGGGGTGCTCTGTATAATGTAGTTACGGATGTTGTTCCAAAGTATGGGGAGTGTCTGTGACAGGAATCTGTCCCTCCAGCATCTTCCAGTTATTAGTTGTGGCAAGGTTCAGCTCACTGTACAAAAATGCAACAGGCGTATGCAAAAACAGAAGACTCCCAAGAAACAAGCAGCTAAAATTGCAAGCCTACAGTGTGTGGCTCACTGTGACATGGATTCCCATAGGTGGAGCATATACATTAAGTCTGAGTTCAACATGGCTGTGTTGGCCAGCAGAGATCATCTCTGGGTAAACGAGATGCCACTGAGTAAAGCAGGAGTTTATTCAGTCTGGCTGCCTAGGCCATATGTTGGAGGTCAGTATTCCCCTTGACGAGGTACATTCCTGGACCTCCCAGCTGTTGGAAGTGTCTTCTGAGATACATCCCAAATGGGTTATTATACCCTATGATGGGACTGATGAGTGATGAGTAGAGGGCCACTATAACCCCAGTATGTCTAGATGGGAATCCTTTAGTAATCAGATGGCCTACATAGAAGGATGTCCTAACTACTGTGGAGATATGATTGTCAAAGGGGAGATCACTATCTACCTTAGTCCCCAGATACCCCATTACCTCATCCATATTAAAGTGGCTGCCACTTATCTGTTAATAAGTGGGTGCTTAATATTCCACAATGGAATGACCATGCAGTTAGTGGCACTTGGCTGGAGGCCGTGACGTTGACACCCTGTGACGGTCTCTGTGAGGCCCCTGGAGGGATGTCTATGTCAACTGGGCTATCAATCATGGCTCCCAGTTCACAGTCATTGCCAAACGTGGTCTGCCGTAGTCCACCTGTGTTTGCCTGTACCTCTGAGAAGTATATGCCAAACAGTAGTTCTCTCAGGACTGAGTCCTGTGGGACACCAGTCATGACTGGTCAAGAGTTGGACCTGGAGACCGCTAGTCCTACCATGTGGGTTCTGTGTGTAAGCTCGTTGGCAACCCAACCTGTGATGTATGGGTGTATATATAGGCTGGTGTGTTTATCAATAATACCTGAGTGGGGCATGGTGTCAAAAGCCTTGGCGAGGTCCAGGTAGTATGTGTGAACCACCTCCCCTGTCATCTAACGCCTTGGTGACTGTATGTAAGACATCAAACAGGTTCAGTAGGCATGAACTGCACTCAACCAAGCTGACCTGGGTAGGGTCACATGTTCAGAGGTTACCAATGTCTTTGTTAATGAGTGTCATGAGGATGCGATCCATACCATTGCAGACCAGGCTAGTCAGGCTTATGGGGTGGTAGTTACCATGGTCGGTTGTGATTCCACCTTGATGGAGTGGAATAACCATTGCCACGTGCCATTGTATGGGCATGTAGCCTGTGGAGAGGCTGAGGTTGGAAAGCTTAATTAGGTGTGGGGGGTCAGGTTGTGTTGTACAGTTTGCAAGATGCAGTCTGGGACAACATCTGCTTCCACTGACACTGTGTTCTGCTGTTAGAGGGCCATTTCCACCTGGGTGTCTCTGATGTATGGGATACTGTACCTTTTGGGTAGTGCTGTGGGCTCTTTAGGGGGTGAAGTATGCACTGAATGTATCTTCAAGGATGTTGGCAATATCAGTAGGGTCAGCATATTTTGTGCTATTTTTCACCGACACAGTGCAAATCTGTGTGTCACCACTTAGATCCTTGACATAGCCAAAGAAGGCTTTGTCGTTATTTTTCGAATCCATGTGTATTCTCTTGCTGATGTTAGCCTTGGATGACGTCATGAGGGACCTACATATCATACTAATAGTGGTCACGGATGTCTGCCCTTCGTGGGATTTGCTGTTTGTCTGGAACACTGTCCTACTTCTGTAGTATAGCCTATTTATTGCAGAGGTCCACCAGACTGGTGTCCTTGTCTAGGAGGAGTGATTCTTGGTTTACCAGTGATGGCACGATCCATACATCCATGTAGGTGCTTATAGACTGCATTTGTAAATCTGTCTGTATCTTGAGTAGTGTTTCCCCTTAGCGTGGGGGCTGCGAACCCCCCCACCCCTGTCACTAGTAGTGTAAATTTAGCTGTAGGAAAGGTATACACTGTGGTATCCATGGGTAGGGTAGATGCTTGGGTATGGAAACAGTGAATAGTTCATGGTGAGATCTAACCAGTGACCGCTTAACCTCTGCTATGGTGCACCTGTTGCCCATGTTGGTAATGACCACTTCTAATATGTTTCCACCCCTCATTAGGGAGGTTACCACCTGATACAGGGCATATGAGGTGATAAATTCCAGGAAGCGCTGGGCCTGGAAGTGAGTACTGGAGTAAGTTTCCCAGTTAATGATATGGTAGTTGACATCAACCAATGCCAGGGTGTGCGTTAGGACTGTCATGCTCTCCACTGTCTCCAGGTAGGTGGAGCGGTGGTCCTAGGTCATGGAGGGTGATCCGTAGCAGGCCACAGTTTAAATTGCAGTTGTGGTTGATGTTAGCTGTACATGGATGATCTTAGAGGTATCATGCTGCCCCACTAACCTGGAGGTGTAGGTATCCCTGATGAATATGGATACACCCCCTCCATGTCTGTGTCAGTCCATGTTCTGTGGCTAAAATGTGTGGTATGGGTTGTAGTCTGGTAGTGCTGGTGTGCTCTCAGGATCCTTAAGACAGATCTCAGTTACTGCACAGATGTTGATGTTGTCCATCCTGAGGAGTGCTGTGAGTGCATGCATGTTGTGATCACAACCCCTGGTGCTGAGTAGCATAACCCTCATTGATTCTGCTGTTGTGCTGTTTATGGAGCTGGTATTCACCTTCAAGACTCTCCTAAATAAGGCACCATAGGGGCGCCAATAGCCTTGGCCAGTATTCCAAAGCCTAAGGCTGACACATAGGCCGGTATGGTATTGTTGCATGCATGTTTCCCATCTATGCTTGTTTTTCATCTCTCCTGTAGGTAACCTACTGGTAAGCAATAGAAAGCCTTAAACTTATACAAGTCTTCTAGCTTCCAAGATAGGCTTTTGGAGTGACTAAGTATCAGTGTTCTGTATGTTCTTGCTGTACTTAACTGTTTCCTGACTACATGGTGATTTCTCACTGTATATTGTGATCTGAAAGTCTGTTTATTCACATATTATGGCTGTGATAGCCTGCACTTTAGAGGTTCACAGATAGCCTACTACCTATCTGCCCAAGGGCAATTAGAAGCATAGCTACAGTGTGTTGGCCTTCCCTGCACCATTGATAAAGCAACTGAGCCTCTGTCAAGCATAGCCAATGAAACAATTCCAGGCAGAGTTGCTGGTAGCTGTTGAAGACTGAGGTTGTGGAAGGTGATAGGGGCACTTAGTGATCTAAAGAGGGCATGTTAATGTGACAATTCAACACCATTCAATTCCCCCAACAGGTCTTGCAGCTATCAAACTGGACAGGCTCCCCCACCCCTTGGCTGTATGGTTCTGGACACATGATCCCAGGGGTGTATATTCTGTTACCCATTCACACAAGGTTTCCCTTGAAGTGTGTCAGTGAGGGGCTATGCCTAATGTACTTAGGAATGTAATGCATTGTCTCACAGTACATTTGTTATATGTTATTTCAAGAGTAAGTGAAGCTCAGTGGGTTTGGGGGCCTCCGCCCTTTGCTTAGCCTAGCTTACACATAGAAATCATCTAAATAGGAAATAGACGGAAGCAACATTAATGTCAACAGTGTAATGATTACAGCATCTGCATAGTATCTGTGCATTCAAGGTCCCAATCCCAGTAAAGGCAGGGATGTTTATCATGTTGAAAAGTATACGTTAAACACAGCTTGCATATATAGATAGTAATCGTCTGTATAATAAACATTCGAAACACCCATATAGACCCATGTGTGCTGGAGAGTACAGTCAACAGAGAATGTAATGTTATGTAAGCACATATTGAGATGTTACTTCACTGACATGTATATATCCTGAGTAGTTAGCAGATGTGGCCGTGTTTGGGAGCACAGGTTATACGTTACAAAGTTTGTTTAACTGCTGCTATAATGTCACACAAACACTTTTAAACATGCTTACAGCTGCTTAAATGAGCCTTATTCTGGAGTAAAAAACATTTGTAAAGCATCGCAGGTGTTGAACCCTGGACCATGCACACTATAGTCATGGGACTTACCACTAAGCCATCTGAGGTGTATACATGTTTCACAGTCTTGAGACTACACCTTATACCATATGCATTCCACTGTAATGATCACATCACAAATGGGACAGTCACTTTGTATACATGTGTACAGTACATTGTAATGTACTGTAGTTTGTGAACCAACACATTCCAGTCTACATATGTATTACTGTTACAAATTAATACGAAATATATATATGTGTGTATATATATATATATATATATATATATATATATATATATATATATATAAATATATATATATAAATATATATATATATATATATATATATATATATATATATATATATATATATATACAGTTACATCAATAGCCATATATATAAACATTTATGAACACACTTCATGATACAGAAGCACTCCAAAGGAATTGGAGTGTACACAAAACACATGCGGCTCTGGTATTATAACTATTAATATTAACCTAATTCATCATAGAAAGGATGGTTGTTGTGTATGTGAAGATTGGGGTGGGGAGGAATGATGGGTAATGAAATCATGTATCAAGGAGAGCCTGGTCGGAAATTCAATAAGTGAATTGGGGGGGTACACATGGAGTATGGGGACAATATAAAAAGGACACAAAACAAGAACCTTTCTCATTCATAATACACCCTGTCATGTCACATTGCAACACCTAATTTCACAAACATATGAACATTAACATGTATCAGACATATGTACACCAACTGACTGTCACATTTGTTTTCAGTAGTGAGGAATGCCTGTAGTAAAATATATATTCTAAACACCAAAACATTTGCACATATCTCAGATGCCTTCGTGGTAAAGTCAGTGACTGTGGTGTTCATGGTCCCGGGTTCAAGGGCTGTTAAGTTATTTTTTGGGGCAGAATAAGGGCTGCTGGATGCAGGTGGATTAAAGCACTCTTAAGCAGTAGTAAGCGGGTTTCCATGGGTTTACATGACGGTAAGGGGCACTGAAACATGGTAAACGGAGAAGCGCTTCACAGGTTTAACCTTTGCTTAACGTCACGCAGACCACGGTCATACCTGCTTACAACTGCTTAAATGTGCGTTATTCACACTGTCCCTACCAGTGCCGACTTTGAGAGGTAAAATAATAACACCTTCCAGGATTAAAACCTGCAACCATGTACTCTATCGTCAGAGTAACCTAACACGAAGCTACCTGAGATGTACCTATCCCAGTTGTGTATGCAGACAGGTTAAAACACAAAAGGAAGGAATGTGTTAAAATAGGACACCCGCAATGAAAGGTGTATGCTCATATATAGATATATATATATATATATATATATATATATAGAGAGAGAGAGAGAGAGAGAGATACATAGAGAAATGTCGATATATATACAGATCTACATATATATGTAGATATATATAGATAGGTTAAAAACATCTACACAGCTAAAGTTAACTTTGAGTATGTGTCTACCTGTTTGAGCCAATATTCATTTTTCCCCTGGAGCGCACTCTGCCCCCCCCCCACACACACACACACACACACACACACACACACACACATCTTCCACTTTCTCTCTTATTCCCTTCTGTTAGCAAATAGTATCCATAACTGATCAACAGTGTGTGTATGTTAATTTAAACTGAGACCACAGTAGCCTACTGATACAAGGTTATCCTGTTTTTCCACCTGAGAAATGGTTAAGAAATAACATACAGTTTCAGAGCAGTCCTTGGTCAATTATGATTGTTTCTTAAACACAAACTTGTCTTTGCTTTGGCTCATTAGCAGCAGTACAAAAGAACTGCCTGCTCACACCCTTGTTCTCCCCCTCCCCCTTCCCTGTTTATTACCTTAAGCCAATCCCAAAGTTAATAAATATTACCTGTGGCAGGCACCATTTTTAAAACTACAATCCACTCTGCTACGGGCCCCATGAGGAGCTCATTGTCTCTCCAGTAAGTGTTTTACAACTGTATATGCAGATTTATGTTGAATTGTGTTAGACATTTTACAACTGTATATGTTTATGTTGAATTGTGTTAGACATCTAATATGATTTATGCTTTTTTATTGAAGTTACTATGACATACTAGAATTTTGTCTGCACCAAGTTGTTTTTAGTATAATAGTATGGTCTATTTGCATAGCTGCACCTTGTTCACTAATGTTATTCATGTAAATGTGTTGTGTGTAGACAGCTCATACTGGTGTCTAATTATTTCTATATAATTGTGCTGTTACTGGTGGATAGAATCACATTAGAGACCCAGGACAGAGTGCTGCTTGCTATATTTTTATCTGTGACTGCATAACTGTCTGATGAGGTTTCTTCTAACAGATGTTTTTCCAGTTGGCTCAGTATCTGCATATACTAGTAGTTGGTTCAAGACATATATTTTCCTGTATGCAGTAGCTATTTGCTCAGTTTGTTTTTTGTAATCTTTATAATATATCTTTACCATCTCAAAGTGCTTAGTCCTCTCTGTACTCTTCTTTTCTTGACCTAACACCACTCTTAAGTATTCAACTGCGGTACCACCTTTATAATTCTTAAAGAAAAGCGCAGTCCAGGTCTGAACTGTCTGCAAACAGCTAAAGTTAACTTTGACTATGTGTCTACCTGTTTGAGCCAATATTCATTTTCCCCCTGGAGAGCACTCTGCTTTGGCTTGTAAACAGCCCCCCCCACACACACACACACTCATCTTCCACTTTCTCTCTTATTCCCTTCTGTTAGCAAATAGAATCCATAACTGATCAATACGGTGTGTTTGTTAATTTAAACTGAGACCACAGTAGCCTACTGATACAAGGTTATCCTGTTTTTCCACCTGATAAATGGTTCAGAAATTACTTAGAGTTTCAGAGCAGTCCTTGGTCATTTCTGATTGTTTCTTAAACACAAACTTGTCTTTGCTTTGGCTCATTAGCAGCAGTACAAAAGAACTACCTGCTCACACCCTTGTTCTCCCCCTCTCCCTTCCCTATTTATTACCCAATCCCAAAGTTAATAAATATTACCTGTGGCAGGCACCATTTTTAAAACTACAGCCATCCTTTGTCACTATCATATGTTCATTTATCAGTTTACTCTGTTACCTGATTGTTTCCAGCCCCCTTATAAGAGCTACTAACAGGGTCTCTACCCACTTTGCTCCCCACCCTGCCCCCTATTTCCTCCCACCCCCAGTGGTTCTACCTTTATTACACTCACAAACCCCTCCCATCTTTCCAATAGCCAACCACAGCACTAACCCAACACTATCTCCTCCATCTTCCCACTACTATCACACCTCCTCAACTAACATGTACAAGCATACCTTACCTATGCTCGCTGCATGCACTCTCCTTGCATATCTTACATCCTACCAAAGCTCCATCATTCCCCCACTCAACCACTACCACTGTACTACTCCTCACACCACCACTCATGTCTCACCCTCACTCAGCTCCCCTCCCACCAACTCAAGAACCATCCCAATGCTCCCCCCACATATTCTACCAACTATATTACTGAAACATAAAGCATCCCTACAACTTAACATAGTAACCCTCCCACCATACCTATTACCCAAAGAGCACAATCATAAAGTTTCCCTAATAAACAAACACATTCAAAAACACATTCAAAAACTGAGAAAACTAATACCCTCATGCATATCAAAACTAGCCCTAAGTGGAGATATCCACCCCAACCCTGGCCTTACCATCTCCAACCCCAATCCTCATAATCAGACTAGAAACCACAACTTCTCCCATATCACAGCTAATAGAAAGCCAAGTGACATCCTTCTACTAAGCCTAAATATTAGAAGTATATCCAACAAAGTCCATGAACTCCATGCCACCATAGACTTGTACTCCCCAGATATAGTCATCCTGACAGAAACCTGGCTAAAACCTCACATTACCAGTGAGCAAATACTTCCTACCGGTTACAGCATACTAAGAGTAGACCAGCTAAACAAGAAAGGAGGCTGTGTAGCTATAATATTTAAACAGCATCTAAACATCCATATCTTAAAATCATCAGCTCCACAAATAGGCAATGAAGAAATAATATATACCAACATGAAAATAAACCAAAACAAAACCATCAACATAATTGGATGCTACTTCCCACCTGGCCAAAACATCCCTCCACTAGAAAATCTCCTTAGCTGGTCTACCCACCATCTCCCCCAAGAAACTATAATTTTAGGTGATTTCAATACTGACTGGCAATCCTGTTCTGGCAACCACCCAACCCATCATGTAAACCTTCATGGCTTCACCCAACTAGTCCAATCGCCAACCAGGATAACTAAAAACTCCAGCAAGCACACTACCCTGGATTGGATACTAGTCAGTAAGAGCCCCCAGTCATATATAACAGGCTGCTTATCAGATAGCCTCAGTGATCATTCCCCAACATTCCTACTCAAAAAATACCTATACCAAACTAAACCTACCATCTACCGTCAAATACGTAAAAAACTAAACTTTAACCCACTCACATTCATCTCATCCCTCAAAGAATGTAACTGGCATCCTCTAAAGTACCTCAGTCTTGATGATGCAGTTGAATTTTTTAATACTACCTTCCTGAGCATCCTTAATTACCATGCACCCATAAGACTTTCCAGAACCAAAGCACAACCCTCCCCATGGCTACAGAAAACCACTAAGTCAGAAATGAAAAACAGGGATAAAGCCTGGGAGCACTGGCACAAAACCAAAACCCCCTCAACTAGACAGAAATTCCTAGAACTACGCAATAGAGTCAAAAAGCTAATAAAACAGGACAAATTCCAATACTACCAGTCTGCCCTAGACTCCTCCCAACACAGCCCCGAACAATTCTGGTCCTCCATAAGCTCCATTCTCCACCCAGGTAAAGTCAGTACCCCTCCTCCTAACATCCCTCACTCCTCCGAAAATATTGCTACCTCATTCAACACACACTTCACACAAACCATACTATCACTAGCTAAACAACACAACCCCCCATCCCCTCCAACCCACACCTTCAACTAGTAATCTCCCTACTGCCTTCTCTTTTTCTCCTGTACCTACCTTCAACATAAAAAAAACTCAACTGAAATTAAGCCCACCAAATTAGCAGCAGACAACCTCCCAAGTGAATACCTACAAATCGCAGCTGATGCTCTGGCCTACCCAGTATCCATCTTGATTAACCGATCTCTGTCAGAAATTTACGTTCCCACACTGTGGAAAGTATCACATATAATTCCCCTCCACAAAGGCGGCCCCTTCCCAAAACTAACCAATTACCGCCCCATAACTATTCTCTCTCCACTCTCCAAAATACTAAAGAGATGCATACACTCTCAGGTCTCAGACTACCTCTTTACTAACAACATCCTTTCCAATACTCAGCATGGTTTCTGACAAAACCATAGCACCACCACTGCCTTACTCTCCTTTACTAACACTATCCTTCAGCATAAAAACAATGGCTATCTCTCCTCTGCTACTTTCCTAGACCTATCTAAAGCATTTGACATGGTCCCACACAAACAACTCATCTTTGTCCTCAATAACCTATCCTTCTCTCAATCAGTCACCAACTGGTTTCAGAGTTACCTGTCTGACCACCAACAATCCGTTGTATGGCAGAATGACATATCTCCCCAACTACCTGTCTCCATAGGGGTTCCCCAAGGATCCATCCTTGGACCCCTACTCTTCTCCGTTTTCACCAGTAATGTAGCCTCTGCCACCAAACATGGCACTCTCATACAATGTGCAGATGACTCAACCATCATCTGCTCAGCCCAGTCCCTATCCAAACTGCAAAAAGTCACACAGGAAGCCTTTTCCTCTGTTGAAACTTGGTTATCCAATGCCCAATTAATACTCAACCCAAACAAAACTAAACTACACATCTTCCAACCCACAAAACATACTCAAAACAACTCTCACTTTAACATCACAGCAAAAGACAACACCTCTATATACCCAATTGAACACACCAAATTGCTAGGAGTGAAAATAGACAATAAAGTAAAATTTGACATTCACATATCCATAACCATAAAAAAGTCCACAAAAAAACTAGGAGCGTTATACAGAAATAAGCAACTTCTCACCAAAGTAGCAAAGATTTCAGTAGCAAATTCCCACCTTATCTCCACCCTACTTTATGCCTCTCCAATATATACCAACCTAAGCAATGCAATCTAAACAAGCTAGAGACCTGCTACAACAAAATCGTTAAATTCGCCACAGGGACATCCTACCATAGTCACCACTGTCTCTCACTTGCTGAACTGGGCTGGCTTGAACTCCCTCACCTCCATGAATGGTATCAACTCTCATTCGCCCACAAACTAGTAAACCAACCACTAAATGTCCCATCCCTCCAGAATCTACTCCAACCCTATCGCACCACCAGACCACTAATATCCAGCAACAAAAATCACTTGCAGATCACTAAAGCCAATAACTCTACTAGTGAAGCACTATTCTCTTGTGCCATAGCCAAATTATGGAACTCCCTCCCACCCACAATTACCTCCGTACCATCATGCACCCACTTCAAAACTTTACTAAAAGCACACGTAAAAACATGCTGGCTATGCCCTTGCAACTCCCACTCTAATATCACCCACCCCATCCAACCATTACCTTTCTTTCCACCCCACTGACTACCTTGATTATAGCAAGCTCAGATGCTCATAAGCCTAGTACTTATTATACAGCAGGAACTTCTTATTGTAATATTTGTTAATGTCTGTTATGTACTTCGCAGATAAAGTTTCTAGTTGTCTTCTGATGTACTATGCTCTTCATCTGTAAATATGTCTGTAATTAATTGCTATGCTAATCAAATTGTTAATCGCTATGTAATCCAATGTAACTACTGTCTGTTTATTTCAACTGTGGAGCTTTTCTCCCTGGGCCACCACTGAAAATGGACCTATGTCCAGTCGGACACTCCCGATCAACAAATATAAATAAATAAATAAATCTATGGAGGTACAGATAAACGTATGCAATAACATATATATCTATATACATATACGCACACACACACACACACACACACACATATATATATATATATATATATATATATATATATATATATATATATATATATATATATACACACGCGCACACACACACACACACACACACACACACACACACACACACACACATACATACATGTGTGTAGACAGCATCTGAACTGTTTATATCTGAGTATAACATGGACCATGCAATCACCCCCCCCCCAAACAATATGAACATAACATATGAAGAGCATATGCCAATACACTATTACAAATATGTTCTATGGACACAGTCACCAACACAACTGCAATGACTGCAAATATCCATGACAGTAATACACAGACAGCTTCCATTTTGCAAAACTTTATTACATTCCGATGTATTGCCAAAAGGATTCAAGGACTAACAGTACCTGCATGCTATACAGGAAGCATTTAACAGTGCCTTAATGAATCAGCCTGCAATTACCATAGTATTAGTCCACTAAGGGATAGGTGTTCACATAGAGAAAGAACACCCACACACATATAGACATTGTATAAAAGGGGTTCCTACACACCTGCATGTGCTATGAAAAAAAAGAAAAAAATATCTCTTGTTTTTCCTGCTTTACTAGTTTAGTCCAGTTTCAGAGTTGCTGATTCCTGGGCTTTGGTTGTAGTTCCTGTGTACTGTTTCCTTGCCTTATTTGGGGGAAGGGAAGCTACCTTGCTTTCCTGCTTTACTAGTTTAGTCCAGTTTCAGAGTTGCTGATTCCTGGGCTTTGGTTGTAGTTCCTGTGTACTGTTTCCTTGCCTTATTTGGGGAAGGAAGCTACCTTGCTTACCAGTGGGAGTGGGAAGCATTGAGCTGCCTTTGTCCAGTTTTGTGAGGTTTCAGCCAGTAACTAGTAGTTTATTGGTCGTTTTGGGCCAGTTTCTAGCTTTTCCAGCCCCTGGTATAAAACGCTAGCGTTAAACGCCTTGATTTAGAGCGATTTAGCTGCGAGCTGCCACTGTTACACTAGGGCAGTGCCGGTTAAGCAGGTTTAAACTATTGGCTACCTAAAGTCCACTCTTCAAATTTTCCTTAAAACTACCTTCCTCGAACTATACTACTGATCAAATCAGCGTATCCTATAACTAAAAGATCAACTCTACTTGACTCCAAGTAGACTATTCTCTATCTATTAAACCTAGCACTTGCTCCTACAGTACTTATTACCTTGATACGGCACTCTTGTCATAGATAGTACCCCAAAAGGCAACCCCCATTTCTCGGTCACCCACGTCCCCGGAATCTTTTAAAGTTTTTCGTCTACCCTTCTAGCATGTCGAGGGATCAGTTGCTAGTGTTCTCTCCTGCTCAGCTGGTGAACCTGGGAATATTGAGGCAATGTTTCAATTGCCTCATGTACACAGACAACCCTTTCCTCCTCCCACAAAACACAAATACATGCGAGAGATGCAACTATACGGCCAAACTGGAGGCTGAGCTCTCTCAACATAGGACTGGCAAGACCAGTCAGGAGGAGAAGGTTACCACACACACTATAGACCCAGTCTCACATAGTACCATTACAACCTCAAATCATACACATAAACACACAAAGACATACTGGAGGCTCTGATCAAAAATCTACCAAAACAGCAGAGGCCACCAAAGCAGACACCCAAACAACCACCACCTCAGAACACAACACCCGCAACACATAGACCTCACAGTCAGAGTGTCAAACAGTCACAGCCCTTAAGGCCAAACACAATGCCAGACACACTAGTCATTGGTGACTCCATAGTCAGACACACTGATGTCCCGCTCACCAGACTGAGTAAGGAGAAGGTCACAGTAAGCTGCCTGTCGGGCTAGAATCCGCCACATAACGCAAGCACTCAGGTCTCTCAACAGCAGGTACAAATATGACTTAGTCATTGTCCACGCTGGTGTAAACGACCTGAGACGCACTCCTTGGACTACATGAAAAGAGACATTGAGGAGCTCTCTGATTATGTAGCCCAGGCAGGTATGACCCTGACCTTGAGCAGTATCCTACCTTCACCAAGAATGATGCCACAATACAGAGATAAGATGATCAGCTTTAACAATTGGCTTAAACACTGGTGTCATTCAAAGGGGATCCAGTATCTGTCTGCCTGGGATGACATGCTGGACAAGCCACGCTGCCGCAAGGGACGGCTTGCACCTGTCACCCCTGGGATTCCGGATATTGGCAAAGGCTCTTGCCACCCCATAGTGCCTTTTAGGCAAGGCTCAAATTCTAAACCTACCACCCTAGAACACAAAAAGGAAAAAACTAAGGGTAATGCTGCTCAATGCCAGAAGTCTAAATCTCAAAATGCACGCACTTTCGAGGCCCTTCTCAGTATGGAGAACATCGATGTCTGTGCTGTGACAGAAACCTGGTTCAAGGCTCCTGAGAGCACCCCAGCGCTATCAGGTTTTACCTCATATCATGCTCCGCCCCAAAATCCGGACACTACCAAGAAAGGAGGGGGGGTATCCATATTCATCAAGGACACCCACACCTCAAGACTGGTGGCAACGCACGATGCATCGGAGACCATCCAGGTGCAATTAACCATAGGCAAGACTGCTCTGCAAATTGTAGCATGTTACAGGCCACCTCACAAACTCAGGAAACTCACATGGCCTTCCTGAAAACACTAGAGGGATAAATGTATCACCAAACACCATCATACTAGGTGACTTCAATTACCCTAATATAGACTGGGAACACTACTCAAGCCCAAACACCCTAGCCCAAAAGTTCCTGGAATTCATAAACTCAAATGCCATGGAACAACTAGTCACTATCCCCACAAGAGGAGATAACATACTTGATCTCATCATCACGAACATGGGAGCACAATGTTCAACACCGGAAGTATACCCCTCACTGGTGAGATCAGATCACAAACTAATCTCGCTGGAGGTCCTCATCCCACCCCACCTGAAATAAAAAGACCACAGTAAAGAACTTCTCAAAGCCGACTTCACACTTCTAAAGACTAGTGTGGTCTCCTTTCAGGCCCCGAGCCGCGTGGAAAACAATACTCAAGCCGCTGAATCACTTACAAACGCCTTCTACCAGCACCTGCAGGACTGCATGGATAAGGCAATCCCAAGCAAAACAAAGACTCTTTGTACCAAAGGCAAGCGTCCAGTCTGGTGGACCCCAGCCATAAACAAACTCTACAACAAAAGGAGGAAGCTACTACAAGATAGAGCAAAATCCTTAAAAGGTAAGACACCCTTGATCACTATAAGTAAAAACTAAGAGCTCTCATAAAACCATCCAAAGCAAATTTCGAGAGAAAATAGCTAAAGACTCAAAAGACAATCATAAGGCCATCTTTAGCTATGTTAGAAACCTAGGAGGAAACTCCCAGATATGCTCAGAACTAGTTCAAAATGATGTGAAGATTACTGATCCTACAGACATTGCCAACATACTGGCTGACAGGTTCAGTGCAAACGTCTCCTCCCCAAAGGAGAGATATCTATACCAAATGAGTGCAGCCCCCAAACATCTCCAGCCCAAGTGAGAACTGCTCTCTCCAAAGCAAAAAACACAGCATCCATGGGACCCGATGGTGTCCCCGGCTGTGTGCTCCACGAACTCAATGAGGAATTAAACCCACAGCTAGGACAGCTGTTTAATCAAAGTCTTACCTCTGGATACATGCACCCAGGAGTGGCGCACTGCAACTGTGGTCCCACTTCACAAAGGCGGTGCCTCCACAGACCCTGGAAATTACCGCCCATTAGCTTGACAAGCCTTATCTGCAAAGCCATGGAGAGGATCATAATGGACCTCATAAATAAAGACATAGGGAATTTGCAGACTTTGGATCCAACCCAGTTTGGCTTTGTCAAAGGCAGATCATGCCTTTAAACTTGGTTGACTTTTTCAAACAGTCACCAAAGCCATTGATGAGGGAAAGGCAGTCCATACATCCTACCTCGATCTGGCTAAGGCCTTCGATACAATACCCCACTCGGGTATCATTGAAAAACTCATCAGCTTAAATGTTAACCCATACATCACAAGATGGGTTGCAAACTGGCTGAGTGACAGAACCCACAGGGTCAGAGTTGCTGGCGCCATGTCAGACTCAAAGCCTGTCACAAGTGGTGTCCCACAGGGCTCAGTCCTGGGCCCACTCTTGTTTGGCATCTACTTTTCAAGTACAAGCAAACACAGGAGGGTTATGGCTGACAAAGTTTGCAGATGACTGCAAACTGGCCATAGTAGAAAACACATCTGACACAGATATCCTTCAGAAGGGTCTCACAGAAACAGATAACTGGTGCCAGAGCCACGGCCTAAAGTTAAATGCCAAAAATGCATAGTCATACCCTTGGGAAAAACAAGGTTACCCTAGCTACCAAATAGGTGGCAATCCACTGAGCACAGAAGAAGTTATCAGGGACCTGGGGACCCAGGTTGATAGTAGTCTGTCATTCGACACCCATGTAGCTAAAGTAGTTAGGAAGTCCTTCTACATTGCCCACCTTATCATGAAGGGATTCTCATCTAGATCAAGGGAGGTCATAGTCTCCCTTTACTCATCACTCATCAGACCAATGATATAGTACAATGCCCCATTCGGAATGTATCTGACCCGACACTTGCAGCAGCTGGAGAGGCCACAAAAGTTCCTCACCAAAAGGATAAAGGGTCTCAAAAATCTGTCCTATGCTGCCCGACTGAAAGAACTCCAGCTCTATTCAGTCGCTTACCGCTTGCTCAGAGGTGACCTTTGCCTAACATACAAGGCCATGTCAAACCCAGATTTGATGAATATGCTTCACCTCAAAAAATCTAGATCCATCAGAGCCACAAGGGCGGGAGACTTAAACTTCGACACGGCTATTAATAGGACGTGCTGGAGAGATAGACTCATCACCCAAAGACTCCCTATGCTGTGGAACAAAATCCCGGTACATGTGAGGCAGAGCACCTCGCTGGCCTTGTTCAAGAGAAATCTTGACCAATGGATGGGAGATCGTAGATATACCCCAGGAATTACCTCAGTGTCACTGCTCGACAGAGGCACAGCAAAATAATGGGTATAGTTCCCCATACTAAAGGGGTGGCGTAAGCCACAAAACAATGGGCTAGGCTTATAAATGCCCTCGGGCAGATAGCCTAGTATGAACCTATGAACCTATGAACCTATGAACCAACATCTACCCCACAACCAAAATAATTACATCAGTACATACTGTCATGCCATAACCAATTATTCAACTACTGTACAACATCTGCTGAAACCTTAACATACCTGGACACAGACACACTAACATGGCCCTATGTGAAATAGTTGCTGTTATACAATTGAACAGCTGCTGATGTAACAGGGTTTGTATGAACTAATCCTGTTTCAGAGGGTTGAAAGGTTCGTACACCAGGAAGTGTTACACCAAACTAAATATGTCTGGTAAGCACACTGTAAACTCCCTAACATTATATGCATAGCTACGCAGCCTTGAGCTGGTCAAACAACCTGGCCAGACTGAAACATATGCAGAAGTATTAGGTACAGACAAACCCTGCACAAGTAGCAATGTTCAGAAATATAACAGCAGTACTCACATTTAGACCATATCCTCTAGGTATTACACACAGTATATTACTGTTCGTCTCCATACAGCTGTTGCAGTAGATTTCAATTAACACTTCCAGGCTGTCTTCCTCACAAGTAAGGCAAAGGGACAATGCCTAAGTGGAGTACTCAATTGTACTCCACTGTTGCCATGGTATTGGCTAAGGCATTAGCAGCGTAGCTGATGTGCATGTAATTAGCTACTTAGGAACACCAATTGGTTATCGGGATAGCACATGTTACTCATCTGTAACTATAAAAGGTTGCCTTGTCACATATTCAAACCATCTGTATCTACCTGTAGGACAGTACAAAACAGTGAAAGATGAACCGAAAACGAGTATTATACTAGTCAATAACACCTCCAATTACTAAGAAGGTATGTATAACATGTAGTATGTCTGTATATGTAGTACCTGTTCTGTAAGAATTACAGTGTAATCAATGCATATGGTGGAAATAGCTATCTTGTAGCGATGTATTGTTGAGCAGTAGTAATGCTTGTAGTATTCTATGTGTGTACTGCTGTAGGTCACAAGGCAAACTCCTCATACACCACAAGGGATGATATGGGCTTGGAACTCAGCAATTCACTTCCAGCCACCTGTCAGTGTCAGGATTGGTCCAACAATTATGTGCTATAACAGGGGATAGTATATGTGGATATATTGTAACAGTCGACATATGTCAATTATTTAAATTTATTGGCCATCCTACAGTATTTCATAGTACCAAAATACAAAAGTGACCACCCCTTTCAATCCATCTTGCTGTTTTAAAAATAGTAACTCTCCACTAAACCTTAACTTTTTAAACAGGTAAAACTCAAGTTACCTACTTTCACATCTAACTTCTCTAGTGCACACTGCAGAGTGCATTCTTTTCAATCTTACCTTTAAGCATCCCTGTGACTAGCACTTTCTCTAATACCTGCTGGAAAGCACTAGGAAGCCTTAAACTCATACAAACACTGAACTCTCCTTGTTAACAAGGAGAAATTAATAGTAGGCACTAAACAGCCTATAATTGCAAAGAACCTTGCTAAGGAAACAGCTCCTATACTTTACAAAGAAAAAAAAAAGCCCCAAACCAGGCATGTCCAAGGGTCAGCTTCCGGTGATTTCTCCTGTCCACCTGGTGAATCTGGGCATACTGGGGCAATGCAGCAATTGCCTCATGTCAGTGGCAGCTGGTGACTTCAAATCACAGGGGGGCTGCAGGAGACAGCTGAATGGGTGGGGTCAAGGGGGTGTGGTCAACCAGAAAGGGGAGGAGCTATGCACAAAACCACAAAAAACTAACTTTAATTAAATACGCTGCCCTGGGTGGCAAACCATCATTATGAAAGTCCAATCAAGACAAAAATAAGTGTAGAAGAATAAAAATATTTCAATGCATTGGCTGCATGACAGCTTACTTAATATCTAGATGGAAACAAAAGGTTGTGAGGCATGAAAAATAAATTACTTTTTAACTACATTACTGCAATGCCAGTCAAAATCAAGTATAAGAAAAACCAGAAGCACTCAACTCAAACCACTTCTCCTTGCACATGCAGTCCTAATTATAATATATTCAGCTTTATTAAAGTACCAAGTAACATGCTGAAAGTAGAAATCTATGTGATGCCCCACTTGTAAAAATGTTTCTTATCCAAAAAAGACCTGCTGCCTGACAACTTGTTTCATGGGGAAAACATGATCAAAGTAAAAAATGAAAAGCAAACAAGAAACAAGCTCAAGATACATTGCTTAAAGGATTACTGTACAGGTTATGGACCACACATGATTGGCATTCTGTTTAGTTTACGGGTAAAGTCTGTAGAGATGACTGAAAGTCTCCAACAAGTGTAATGAGCTTTTTAAAATAATGGAATCCTGTCCTTTAATACCCAAGGCTTATACATTATCTAGTCAAGTATTCTCTGCATGGCAACAACAGAAAGGCTTTCAATGTTGGCAATTTTTTAACAGTATGCTTATTAAAGCTTACTTGCATCTTACGATCTCAGACAAGCTTACCTTATGGTCATTAAAGCATTGCTACTTAAAAACACAGAGCAACAGGCACTTTGAGTAATAAGCATAAATCTGAGTAATAAGCATAAATCAACAGTACAAAAATATGACAGAAACCAGACCATTCTGCAAAATCAAGGACAGATGAAAAGCCACTGTAGTACTTATGCAGTGTGTCCTCCCCATCCAAGGTAGATACAACTACTCCTTGCCTTGCATGGACACATCCAGAGTCACTACATGGGGGAGTGGGGTGCAACAAGCATGTCACAATTTGAAATCTCTCTGGCTGACTGTGATGGCCCTGACACATTTGTCATACCTCTCAACCTCAAGAGCAAGAAATCTGGACAAAGCCATACACAGAAGTGGGACAAAGGTCCAACAATAAGGACAATTTTTAAATATTGCTCTAATAAACTTAGAAAGATAATAGAATAGGTCTTGCATTAGTATGAATTTTCTGAAGGGTATAAAATCTGAAACTCAAATGTCTGTCATTTTCTAACTTCAGTCTTTAGTGATTTGTCACTAATTTGCCAAAAAACACAATTTTATGAAAAATGGACCAAAATGTGATGCAAAAATATAAAATAGACACACAATACAGCTGCTACCTGTCAAAGAAGGGACACTTTAATATTAGTACTGCTACCTTGAGCAGCTGACAAAATATAAAAGAATCTACATGCATTTCAAGTAATCTATAACTTTGATTATTACAGTTATTTCTTAATTGTAAACCCTCCATGTTTTCTTCCAAAATTGCTATTTTGCGGAGGGATTATAAGGGGGAAGAGCAACATTTTGAGCCAAAAATTGGGGACAGTTGAGAGGTTGGCTATGCCTAATTCTATAAAGCAATTTATTTGCATGTACCTCTCAACCTGTTAATGCAGTAAATCTGAACAAGGCCAAATATATTGGGGCACATATAAACAGTACTAAAATTGCTCTTGTATAAATTGAGACAGTTGATAGAACAGCTCTTACTTTAACATGCATTTTCTGAAGGTTATGAAGTCTGAAACTTATTATTGAGTGACTTCTGGCAAATCATTTAGGAATTAAAACTACAAATTTTATGAACAACAAACCAAAAATAAGAAGCAAAAATCTATTCATTCTTTGAAAATCTGGACAGTTGGGAGGTATAGTTCAGCTGGGCCTGTCTGAGTTTGCTGCCCTTCCCCTGACAAAATAATGGTTGAATGGAGCCTCTGCAGCCATTCCAATGAACCATTATACTTGGCTATTTCACTCCATTTACCATAAACACTAATGTGCATACTGCTTTACTTCTATGATGAGTTGGACTTCATTTGAAAGTTTTATTTTGTATTTTACAGCACAAACACTAAGTCATCTGTTAAACAAAGCAATGCAGTCTCACAATGAAAACTTAGCATTAAAACTTCTCTGCCCTTGAAACTCACATTCATTGAAACAGCATTGAAACCCACATTCAAAGAAAATACATTTTGCCAGTGGCAGATAAAGATTAATTTTGGGCTGTTTTGAATCATAGGCTCCTTGCATATGAAACATACATGTGCTCTTTGATACACCTTCCTCATTGTACTAAAATTATATTCCTTGTACAATACAGTACACTTGTTAGAGGGTGTTTTAAATTTGTTTTGAACATTTTTCCAGTAAGCAATGAAACAAACCATATGCACCCATAATGGCAAAACTGCCCAGTTGAGAACATTTATCATAAAAAGTCTACTCAGACTTCCACAGTCCACCATTATTAGTAAATATACACAATTCTACAGTCCACCATTATTAGTAAATATGCACAATTCCACAGTCCACCATTATTAGTAAATATGCACAATTCTATAGTCCACCATTATCAGTAAATATGCACAATTCTACAGTCCACCTTTATCAGTAAATATGCACAATTCTACAGTCCATTATCAGTAAATATGCACAATCTCTGAAGTCAGTCATCTAAATAATTCCACATTAAAGAAATTTGTAACTAATGAAGCGGTTGCTGCTAGCAATCACCTTTATATTTCATGGTTTCATCGTAAAATAAAGTGTCTGTTGCCCCTCAGGAATAAATTGCCTATATTACATTAAAAAATGATAAGCTAGTAATAATATTGCAAGAGGAAATGGATGGCAAACTGATAACGAACTCATAGTTAGTATCTTCACCAAGGAGAACATTCTCAGTACGGCAGCATCCACCCCTTGTGGGAGTAGAACCCACAGCCTTCTGCATCAAAAGCAAGTACACAACCTGTTGTGCTATAGTATTAACCAGGCAAAGCACTAAACTTCTATTCCCCTGCAGCTCTCAGCTCCTTGTAAAATCTACTCAATACTCAACTGCATCTCAACCTCACAGCACAAGAAAACTGGAAAAAGCCAAAATGTATTGGGGGGGGGGGGTCAAAAGCCCAAAAACAGGGACACATTAAACATTGCTTGTATAATCTTGGAAAGTTGCTAGAATAAAATGTTGTGTTGCCACCATATATTTTACTGCCAAGGTCCCTGAGCAAAAAACAGTCAGAGTAACATACCACTCATACATCAGCTGCTTTGTAAAGAGAGGAAGACTGAAACTTAAATGGCTATCATTTAGTGAATTCAGTTCTCACCATAACTGTCAACCTCTTAGTACAAAACACCTGGACAAACCCAGTAATGAGGAAATACAGCCCTCAAACATATTCAGTGAATTCAGTTCTTGCCATAGCTGTCAACCTTAGCACAAAAACCTGGACGAAGCCAATAATGGGGGAATAAAGTCCCAAAAATAGGGACAAATTTAAAATATTCATCTTATAAACTTAGAAAATTGCTAAAAAAAAGGTTGTGCTACTATGTATTCTGAAGAACATGAAGTTTGAAATTCAAATGCCGGTCAATTTTACTGCGGACAGAACAAAAACAATTTTCAGCAGAGACGCAGGGATTAATACTGCAGACACGTCTTTGTAAAATGGCAGGACACCAGAGCAAATCCACACAAACACAGGGAGGAAATGCAGACAGAAGCCACCCCAACCAAGAATCAAACCAGAAAACCTATAGCTGTGAGGCAACAATACTACCACTACACCATCAATTATGCAAGGAATTAAACATTCAGAAACCTGAAGTCTGAAATTCAAATGCCTGTCAATTTTACTGCGGACAGAACAAAAACAATTTTCAGCAGAGACGCAGGGATTAAAACTGCAGACACATCTTTGTAAAATGGCAGGGCACCAGAGCAAATCCACACAAACACAGGCAGGAGATGCAGACTCCACACAGAAGCCACCCCAACCAAGAATCAAACCAGAAAACCTATAGCTGTGAGGCAACAATACTACCACTGCACCATCAATTATGCGAGGAATTAAACATTCAGAAACCTGAAGTCTGAAATTCAAATGCCTGTCAATTTTACTGCGGACAGAACAAAAACTATTTTCAGCAGACGCAGGGATTAAAACTGCAAACACGTCTTTGTAAAATGGCATGGCACCAGAGCAAATCCACACAAACACAGGGAGGAGAGGCAGACTCCACACAGAAGCCACCCCAACCAAGAATCAAACCAGAAAACCTATAGCTGTGAGGCAACAATACTACCACTGCACCATCAATTATGCAAGGAATTAAACATTCAGAAACCTGAAGTCTGAAATTCAAATGCCTGTCAATTTTACTGCGGACAGAACAAAAACAATTTTCAGCAGAGGCATGAGGGATTAAAACTGCAGACACGTCTTTGTAAAATGGCAGGGCACCAGAGCAAATCCACACAAACACAGGGAGGAGATGCAGACTCCACACAGAAGCCACCCCAACCAAGAATCAAACCAGAAAACCTATAGCTGTAAGGCAACAATACTACCACTGTACCATCAATTATGCAAGGAATTAAACATTCAGAAACCTGAAGTCTGAAATTCAAATGCCTGTCAATTTTACTGCGGACAGAACAAAACCAATTTTCAGCAGGGATTAAAACTGCAGACACGTCTTTGTAAAATGGCAGGGCACCTGAGCAAATCCACACAAACACATGGAGGAGATGCAGACTCCACACAGAAGCCACCCCAACCAAGAATCAAACCAGAAAACCTATAGCTGTGAGGCAACAATACTACCACTGCACCATCAAATATGCAAGGAATTAAACATTCAGAAACCCTTAAGTCTGAAATTCAAATGCCTGTCAATTTTATTTAACATTTTTTAATCAGGACAGTCTGATTTGGAACAAATAAACAATTTTCAGCAGAGGCCCAGGAAGAAATAATGCGGACATGTCTTTGTAACATGGGAGGACACAAAAGCAAACCCACACAAACACAGGGAGAAGATACAGACCCCACAAAGAAGGAACCCCAGCCAAGAATCAAACCTGAAAACCTGCAGCTGTGAGGCAACAAATCTACTACTACACCATCAAATATCAAGCATTGTAGCATTTACAAACCACAGATATTATGAGGAACAGATCAGATCGAATATGAGGCAAAAATCTGCAATTTTTTTACAAATGGTGGTGGGTAGGGAACTCAAGTCTTTAACACCTGCATACAGGGTACAGGGTTCAAGCCTGAGGTATTCCCTACCACACCACCATGAGCACCTGGGGCATTTACACACACACACACACACACACACACACTCCAGCAAAGCATAAGCACCATACACAAACTCCAGTAAAGCATAAGCACCATACACAAACTCCAGTAAAGCATAAGCACCATACACAAACTCCAGTAAAGCATAAGCACCATACAAAAACTCCAGTAAAGCATAAGCACCATACACACACACACAATCCAGTATAAACATTGTAAAATAAAGGTAAAAAGCACCATACACTTACCTGAATATATCCAGCTAACGTACATCCTTCCCGTGCAATACTCCAAAGACCCGCGAGATCCCAAGCAAAGCCCGACGAGATCCCAAATCTCCTTCCCGACGATGAGACTGTCCTGACTGCTGCTCTTGCAGTCCGGATGCGACCCATAATCCTAGCGAGTCTGTGCACTTTAAAAGTGCACAGACATCTCCTTGTGTCCCCTATGGGGACTGCCGGACTGCCTTGAGCATGCGCATAGACCGACAGTAGTCGGGACTACTGCGCGAAGTCCGCGAAATTTCAAAAAATACTTTTTTTTCTATTTTTTATTTTGAGGGGGCTGTAGTCCGGCAGCCCGATGCCACGAGCCGCCCCTGCCTCATGTACACAGACAACCCTCTCCTCCTACCACCCAACACTACAACCTGTGAGAGATGTACTTACATAGCCAAAATGGAAGCAAAGCTCTCTCCACCCAAGATTGTGCTAAACAGTCAAGAGGAGAAGGTTAACACCCACACTACACCTCAAGCAACACATAGCCCTTCTAAACCCGCACCACCAACACCCACATATAGCAACACTAAATCCACATATGCAGAGGCCCTTAACTGTAACCTGCCCAAGCAACAAAGACCTCTGAAGCTGAAACGCAAACAAACACCAATCACAACCAATGTGTCACATAGTTCACAACACCAGTGTGCCACCCAGCAACAGCCCCTAAGGCAAGACAATGTACCTAATACTTTAGTCATAGGTGACTCTATAGTCCAGCACACTGATGTCCCTATCACCAGGTTGAATAAGGAGAAAATTACAGTCAGCTGCCTGTCGGGTGCCAGGATCCGCCACATAATGCATGCACTCAAGTCACTCCACAACAAGTACAAATATGACTCTGTCATTGTCCATGTTGGAGTGAATGACTTGAGCACTCCTGGACTACATGAAAAGAGACATGGAAGAGCTCTCGGATCATGTGGCCCAGGCAGGTATGACCCTAGCCCTGAGTAGCATCCTGCCTTCGCCCAGAATTATACCACAATATAAGGATAAAATGATTGACTTCAACAATTGGCTAAGCTTATGGTGTCATTAAAAGGGGATCCAGTATCTGTCTGCCTGGGATGACATGATTGACAGACCACGATGCTTTGCCAGAGATGGTCTGCACCTGTCGCCCCTTGGATTCAGGTTACTGGCTAAGGCTCGTGCCACCCCTATAGTGCCTTTTTTAGGCAAACTTCAAAGGACAAAACCACCACCGTAACAGGTACAAGCATGCAAAATTTGAAGGTAATGCTACTCAATGCTAGAAGTCTAAACCTCAAAATGCACTCTCTCGAGGCACTCCTAAAAATGGAGAACATCGATATCTGTGCAGTAACTGAGACCTGGTTCAAGGCTCCAGAGAGCACCCCTGCAATACCAGGCTACAACTCTTACCACACTTTTCGCCACCAAACCAGGACGAAACACTAAAGGTGGAGGAGTGTCAGTATTCACCAAGGATATTCACACCACCAGGCTAGTTGGCCAACACAATGTGTCTGAAATTCTCCAAGTGCAACTAACACTAGGTAAGACTGCAATCCAAATTGTAGCTTGCTACAGATCCCCACTATACCCCAAGATTCTCACTACACCTTTCTAAACATACTGGAAAATATTAAGATAGAACCAAACACCCTAATACTGGGTGATTTTAACTACCCTGCCATTAACTGGGAAAACTACTCATGTCCCAACACCTTTCTTAGCGGTTCTTGGAATTCATAAATTCCAATGCCCTGGATCAACTAATCCATAGTCCCACCAGGGGCTCCAATATCCTAGACCTGGTCATTACCAACATGGGAAATCAATGCTCCATACCTATGGTCACCCCCTCATTAGTCAGGTTTGACCATAAGCTAATCACCCTTAACATCCACATCCCACCCCCCAGTAAAGAAACCACCATAAAAAACTTCTCCAAAGCCAACTTCATGCTACTCAAGTCAGAAGTGACAAACTTCATGACACCCATACAGACGGGAACTGAAAGTTCAACTGCTGAATCCTACACTAAGGCACTGTATGAGCACATCCACTCATGCATTAATTGTGCCATCCCAAATAGAACCAAAATGCTCTCATCCAAAAAAAGGAAGCCAATCTGGTGGTTCCCTGACATAAACAAACTTTACAACAAAATGAAGAAACTTTTGCAGAAAAGAGGAAAATCCCAGGATGCAAAAAACTCCCTTACTAGCCTCAGTAAGAAACTGAGATGCCTCATAAAATCCTCCAAAGCTAGTTACGAAAATAAAATTGCCAAAGATTCCAAAGACAACCACAAAGCATTCTATAACTATGTCAAGAATCTAAATGGCAATGCTCAGATCTGCTCTGAGCTAAAACAGAATGGCATTAAATATACTGATCCGAAAGATATTGCCAATATCCTGGCAGATCGATTCAGTGCCAACTTCACCCCCCTCTCACCCCCTAAATGGCCCATCTCAATACCGGAAGATTGCCAAATCCCAGTAATAACGGCCACACAGCTACAAAACGCACTCTCTAAAGCCATGAATACAGCATCCATGGAACCAGATGACATCCCGGGCTGTGTACTACATGAACTACAATATGAACTGGCACCTCACCTAAGTGTCATGTTTAATCATAGCCTCACCTCAGGTTTCGTGCCCACTGAGTGGCGCAGAGCTACAGTTATCCCAATCCACAAGGGGGGATCCACCTTGGATCCCGGAAACTACCATCCCATCAGTCTGACAAGCTTTATCTGCAAGGCCATGGAGCGTATCATCATGGAACTTATAAACAAAGACATTGGCAACCTTCAAACACTGGACCCCACCCAGTTTGGGTTTGTGAAGGGCCGATCTTGTCTCCTGAACCTGATTGACTTCTTTGAATCAGTCTCCAGAGCCATGGACAAGGGTAAGGTGGTCCACACAGCCTATCTAGACCTTGCCAAGGCCTTTGACACCATCCCCCACTCTGGAATCATAGATAAACTTACTAAGTTGGGCATTAATCCCTATGTCACCCAATGGGTTGCTAAATGGCTTACTGATAGAACCCACACTGTAAAAGTAGCCGACTCCAAATCCAGCTCCAGACAAGTGACAAGTGGAGTACCTCAGGGTTCAGTCCTGGGGCCGCTCTTGTTTGGCATCTACTTCTCTGAAGTACAGGTCAACACTAAGGGACTCTGGCTAACAAAGTTTGCAGATGACTGCAAACCGGGAGCCATTATTGAATACCCAAATGATGTGGATACTCTACAAAAGGGCCTTACAGAAACAGATGCTTGGTGCCAGAGCCATGGGCTCAAGCTCAATGCCAAGAAATGTATTGTTATCCCCTTTGGGAAAAAACATGTATCCATGAATTACCATATAGGTGGCAGTACACTAAACACAGAAAGTGTGATAAGAGACTGGACAGTAGTCTCACCTTCGATAACCACATCGCCACAACAGTCAGGAAATCCTTCTATGTGGCACACCTCATCACGAAGGGCTTTTTGTCCAGAAAAAAGGAGGTCATTGTCCCACTGTGCTCATCCCTCATTAGACCCATTATAGAATACAACGCCCCATTTGGTATGTACCTCTCAAGACATCTGCAACAACTGGAAAGGCCTCAGAAATACCTCACTAAAAGAATCACAGGCCTAAAGCAGATGCCCTACGATGACCGCCTTAAAAAAACTCCAGCTATACTCTGTCGCATATCGTCTACTCAGAGGCGATCTCTGCTTAACATACAAGGCCATGTCAAACCCAGAGCTGTTGGACATGCTACACTTAAAGAAATCCCAATCCCTCAGAGCTACACGCTCCAGGGATCTAAACCTTGTCATCACAATAAACAAAACATGCCGGAGGGATAGGTTCCTGACCCAGAGATTCACCAGACTCTGGAATAGATTGCCCATACATGTCAAGCAGAGTGCCTCTTTGGACCTCTTCAAGAGGAACCTTGACGATTAGATGGGAGAAAGGAAATTCACCCCAGGGATCACGTCAGTCGCCCTGCTAGACAGGGGTCCAGGAAAGTAAATAATGTGGGAAGAAATAGCCAGGGAATTGTTATGGCTAGGCTTGTATAGGCCCTAGGGCTGATAGCCTAGTACCAACCTATGAACTTATGTATGGGTGTATAAGTAAGATGAACATGTCAAAGGTGGGCTTACTGTACAAATATGGTTTGCATTGTGGGATATTGTGCCAATAACTGTGTAATGTACATTATTTTAGGCAGATCTGTATTCCATTCTACATAGCAGTTCTGTTATGTTATGGAAACAGTAGTTATGTATATTGGCAATTACAATACTTAATAACAGGATACATATCATTTGTATTCATCTGACAGTTTAGCAGCATGATACAAAGATAATTGGAAGAGCTAGGTAACTATCCATGTACATAACACATGTAATATCCACCTCTCTAGTATTGTTTGCAAGCAATAACAGCTGTGCATGTGTACATGTTATGCAAATGTGTAGTGACCCTTGTTACAGCGCTGGTCCCCTCTAGTATTGTTTGCAAGCAATAACAGCTGTGCATGTGTACATGTTATGCAAATGTGTAGTGACCCTTGTTACAGGGCTGGACCTCTCTAGTATCATTTGCAAGCAATAACAGCTGTGCATGTGTACATGTTATGCAAATGTGCAGTGACCCTTGTTACAGGGCTGGACCTCTCTAGTATCGTTTGCAAGCAATAACAGCTGTGCATGTGTGCATGTTATGCAAATGTGTAGTGACCCTTGTTACAGGGATGGACCTCTCTAGTATTGTTTGCAAGCAATAACAGCTGTGCATGTGTACATGTTATGCAAATGTGTAGTGACCCTTGTTACAGGGCTGGACCTCTCTAGTGTCATTTGCAAGCAATAACAGCTGTGCATGTGTACATGTTATGCAAATGTGTAGTGACCCTTGTTACACGGCTGGGCCAAATGGCTATGTGCACACCTACATAGAGTGGATATTGAGAGTAGAGACACACTGGTTGAACTACCAGGTTTGTGTAGCCTAACCTCTCATTGCCAACCTAACAGCTGCTTACACATACTGTATGTAAGGTAATGCACAGTACTGGTAATGAAACAGGTTGCATATCATCTTTAACTCCAGTGTAACATCTGCAGTAGGAGTGTAAGATGTAGGAGACTGCTACCCATGTGTAATAGCCGCTTCATAGGTGATGGCTTACACTATCTGATTATATCCTGATCATGTTGATAGTGGCATCAGAGTCTATTGATACATGACTCTGTTCGGAGAGTGGGTGTCTATGCCCAACAGAGCTCATGGTCCTGGTGGATATGTGAGTATATACCCAGAGAAGGAAACAGACCTGTAGACACTGGCGTCATCTGTAATCAACTAACAGGATGTGATGTGCTCCTCAGAGAAGGATTGATGCTAAAGGTAGCTACAATGTTTCCGTAATCACCAGTGTTGTCACGTCCATAACACAAATGTCTAAAACATCTTCATAAGCAATAAGTAAACTAAATACAGTACTTGGTACTTGTAGTACTGAATGCTCATACAGGCATGTCCACTAGTCAGCTACTGGTGTTTACTAATGTCAGCTTTGTGTATGTGGCCATCCTGGGGGAATGTAATCTCTATGCCATGTACACTGCCAACCCACCTAACACCACACCCCACACATTGTTTGGGATGCAGCTACAGGGGTAAGCTGGAAGGCAGTCCAGTCTACAGCCATGACTGGACTGGACAGTCATGAGGTGTAGGTTAACACATGCATCTCATCATCACAACCAACACATGCCCTTACCAGACCACACTAAGGACACCCACACACACTACCAGAAATCACACACATTCACAGACACTTCTAAGTATCTGGCCAAACAAGTGACCTCCCAAGCTGGAAGAGACAGACAACAAAATACATAGACTGTATGACATAGTTTGCATAATTGTGCCACACCTCAGAACACATGGTCGGAAACATGCCCAACAGTACTCATTTGAGAATGCAAACTCTAGCACTATGTTACACACCAACCTATACGAGGGCATACATACTGTCAGCTGCCTGTCTGCCATGATTAGCCACATACCCGGACACTCAGACCACCTTTTGAACTATACACATGGCTCTGGCATATTCCATGTTGCTGTGCAGGATCTGTGATGCAGTAGCGTGGACTGCATGGAAACACATGTAGGAACTGTCAGGTCTTGTAGCCCATACAGGTATGTCCCAAGGCCTGGGTAGCATTCTGCCATTGGCCAGAATGATACTACAGTACAGAGACAAAAGGATTGTATTCCACAATTGTCTAGTGTAGTGGTGCAAGTCAAAGGGTATCCAGTATCTGTCTGCCTGGGATAACATGGTTGACAGACCATGATGCTTTGCCAGACAGGGCCTGCACCTGTCACCCCTGGGAATCTGGATACTGCCTAGGGCTCATGCTTCCCCTATAGTGCCTTCAACATGCACAGTTCAAGTGAAGGCCCACTGCTGTTACAGGGACAGCCAAGCAATAAACTGTGGGTCTCGCTACACAATAATACATGTCAGAAACACTATATAGAAACACATATGTCAATGCCTAGCATGGAGAACATATCTGTGCAGTGGCTGAGATGTTTCAATGCTACAGAGAGCACACCTGCATAACCATATTATAACACATACCTCACCTCTTGTCCATTATCCTTTATTGGAACACAAGGGCCGCAGGTGTGTCCATATTCCTGAAGGATATGTACACCCCCACGCTAGTTGCACTTGCATAACTTCAGATGCATTATGCTGAGCAACTACCTTTGTGCCAGACTGGATTTCAAATTGCACCTTGCGACAGATCACCTACCATGCCGTGGATTTCCCAACTGTCAAAATGTGCTGTAATGGGGAAGATTAGGTCTGAGACAGAAAAACATAATAATGGCTACACTCAACTATTCCATTATGAACTGGGAAGACTCCTCATGTACCAACACCTGCACTCAATGCATGTTGGATTCCATCAACTCCAATGACCTGGATCACAGTATTCACACAAACAGGGCTAACAGTATGCTACACATAGTCAGTCTCCAATGCCAATGTTATGTTTCCTAAGAGCAAAGTAGTGACTGTCATGGCACCCATGCAGATGGACAATGCATGTGCAAATGCTGAATCCTACACAAATGAACCTTAAGCAGTCGCATATGGGCAGTGATTGTGCCATTGAAACAGAGCCAAGATTCAACCAAACACAAACAAGAAGGCAAACTGGTGGTACCATGCTTTAAACTGTACCACAGAAGGTAGTAACTGTTGCAAGAGTGAACACACATGAGTGTAGGTGATCCCTGGTCAGCCTCAGTAAAATGCAGATAAACCATATAAAACCACACAAAGCTACTGTGGAAAGTTATCAGTCACATATTATGAGGCCAAGCACAGAGCATTCTATAGCTGTGTCATTAATTGTAATGGCAAGGACAAGACCTGCTGTGTTGCACAGCACTATGGCATGGGAAGTATTCCACCTACAGAAATAGCACCTGTTCATCCACATAGGGTCTTGGAGAACCTAAACCCACTCCCACCTCCCCCCAACAGGTACACTTAGTTATATATCCATGTACACTACAGGTCCCCTGTAATAACAACTATGCAGGTACAAGCTGCACTTTCTAAAGCCATACATACAACTTTCATGGGACCTGTCAACATCCCAGGGTGTATCCTACACAAATGTAAGAACAATCAGCTATCCACATACACATCATGTTGAATCATAGCTCCATGTCAGGCTTGGTTTTGGGGGTTTAAAA
>NC_056741.1:1860359435-1860374435 GCF_019279795.1 Protopterus annectens
TTAATCAAAATGTTTATTTTATTCAAAGTACTACACATTTACAGAACTTCTTTAAATTGTCCTTTACAAGAAGTAACTAACGACATTTGTCTCAAGTTCTTATAGTACCCTAACAAACCTAAAATAGCTTTGGGATATCATGAGTAAGAATGGAAATATGGTGGAACAGGATTTCTTGGCACTGAAACATACATTATAACTTCAGTTAATTTAAACAAAGAAAAATAAGTTTGCATTATTTAAAATCTGTATGTGTTGAATAAAGTGGCTATTAAAAGAAATATTTAAACCACTAATAATCCAGCAGATTCTTCTTAAATAAGCAACAACAGAAATTTCCAGCAGATTTTTCTTAAATAAGCAACAATAGAAATTTCACTATCACAGAAGGTTAATAGGCAAATGGCCCTTGAGCCTTTTTAAGCCAAGACATTCATACCCCAATTTTACAAGTTATTAATGCCTAATGGCTTTAGCACATGCCTTAGGATCTCTACAAACTGCCCCTGTCCATAATGGCCACATGTGACAAGAAGGGTTAATTTGTGATATCCCATCCATTGGTCCAAACTGCATTTGAATAGGCTTAGGGAAGAAAGTACAGTTGTGTACACTTACCATAAATGTAGATGTTCGAGTGTATTCACTGTTGCAGTCATCACATTTGGGTTATCTGCTTGCAGTAGCCCTCAGTCGGCCTGATTATCAAAGTCTTGGGTCCTGCGTCATTGCTGTCTTATCTTCCGTGACGTCAGGTAGTCAGGGGTATAAAGCATGCAGCCGATGTCATTACGTCAGTTTTTCTTGCCCCAGATGTCAGGTGCCCCCCATAATGGGAAGCAATTAAATATAAATATACAAGGTTACACCTCCAACAAAAAAGCAAATACACCAACAAGCTTTTGAGCATAGTAAAGGAGAGTAGAGGTACAGCCAAAATAAGTCAGGGGGCTGGAGGGAGGGTAACCAGGACTGCAACAGTGAATACACTCGAACATCTACATTTATGGTAAGTGTACACAACTGTACTATGTTCTTCGTGTTTCATTGTTGCAGTCATCACATTTGGGTAGATTCCCAAAGCTAAGGATGGGAGGAGGAATTTAGATAGCATTAGGACCAGCTATAAGACCCTGCAAGACTGCAGTGGCAAAGCCAGCTCTGGATTTAAAAAAAAAATTGGTAAATGGTAATGCTTGGTGAAGGTATGTACAGAACTCCAGGAAGCAGCTTCTAGGATGTCCCTGGTAGGTACACCTCTGAGAAAGGCTGTAGAGGTAGATGCAGCCCTGGTTGAATGGGGTCTAATCCCCTGTGGGATAGGTTTTCCATGGTGTTTACAGCAGAAATGAATGCAATGGCCTATCTATTTAGAAATTGTTTGCTTTGAAATAGCCTTCCCCTCTGCCCCTGCAGCAAATGCCACCAGCAGTTGTTCAGATTTCCTTTGAGGTTTAGTCCTGTCCAAGTAAAATCTAAGTTGTCTGTGCACATCTAAGGAGTGCAGTATCCGTTCCCCTTTGTTTTGTGGATTACAAAAGGTTGGCAAATGAATGGACTGATTAAGAGCCACACTGGATACCACCTTGGGCATGAAGGAGGGGTTGGTCCTGAGGGACACCCTGTCCGCATGAAAGATGATGAAAGGCTCCACTGCCATAAGGGATTGTAGTTCAGATACCCTTCTTGCTGAAGTAAATGCTAAAAGGAAGGCTGTTTTCCAAGAAAGAAATTTTAACTCTGCACTTGCAGTTGGTTCAAAAGGAAGAAGACTGAGTTTTTCCAATACAACGTTAAGGTCCCTGGCTGGAGTTGGGGCTCTGCTGGGTGGTCTTAAGTTTTTGGCCCCTCTGAGGAACTGCTTGAGCAGTGGATGAGAGAAGAGGGGTGGTTCTGTGTTGTAATGAGCTGAAATGGCTGAGGCATGAATTTTGATGGAGGAAAAGGAGAGGCCCTTGTGAAGCATCTCAGTTAAGTATTAAAGAATCTGAGGTAAATTGGGCGCTGCTGTGCCCATCCCTTGAGTTTGGCTCCAGGCACAGAATCTTCTCCATTTTTCAGCATAAGATTTTCTAGTACTAGGCCTCCTTGCCGCCAAAATGACATCCAACACTTGTTTACTGAGGGATGGTAACGGAGAGATTAGGTAATTAGCCAGACTGCCAGGTTCAGGGTTTGATGCTGAGGGTGCAGAATCTGGCTCTCCTGCTGTGACAGCAGGGTAGCAGTCTGAGGCAGGTGCCAGGGAGCCAGCAGTGACAAACTGCATAAGAGGGGGTACCAGTGTTGGCGTGGCCAGTCTGGTGCAATCAGTATTGTCCTTGGTTTGTCCTGTTTAATCTTTAGTAGTACTTTGGAGAGGAGAGGCAGAGGAGGAAAGGCATAAACTGACAGATTTTTTCCAGCTGAAGGACAGAGCATCCACTTTCCAAGCTTGTTTGTGGGGAATCCTTGTGCAGAATTTGTCCAATTGGTAGTTCTGGGGGGAAGTAAACAGGTCTATATCTGGGCTCCCCCATTTGTTTATCAATATGTTGAAAATCTTTGGTTCCAGTTTCCACTTGTGTGGGTCCACGAGATTTCTGCTAACTTCGTCTGCCAGTGCATTTAGTTTTCCTGGCAGGAATTGAGCCTGTAGATGCACTTGGTAGCTCAAGGCTGTGTTCCACAGAGCCAAGGCTAGTCTGCAGAGGGGGTAAGAATGGGTACCCCCCCCTGCTTGTTTATGTACCACATAACAATGGTGTTGTCCGTCCTTACTATTAACTGTCCTGGAAGAATGTGGTCCTTGAAGGCTGTCAGAGCATTCTGTTCAGCTAACATTTCTTTTTGATTGATATGCAGGTGCATTTGGCTTGGGTTCCATTTGCCCTGAACGCACTTCCCTGCCAGGTGAGCCGCCCATGCATAGTCTGATGCGACTGTTGTTAGGGTTTGGGCGGCAGGGGGTAGAGTGAATGGTAAGTCCCTTGTTTTGGTGGCAGGCCTCTGTCCACCAAAGGAACTGTAGGCAAGGTATGATAGGGATCATTGCTTCTAGATCCTGAAAATGTTGACACCATAGGCTTTTTAGATACCATTGTAGTTTCCTCATATGCAGTCTTGTATATGGAATTAGTAGAATGCAGGAGGCCATGAACCCCAAGGCTTGCAGTATTTGCCTTGCAGATAGTAGGGTTTTTGTGGCCATTAGTCTGAAGTAAGTTGTCAAATGAATTTGTTTCTCTGGCATGAGGAAAGCCATCTGGGAAGTTGTGTTCAAGCTTTGTGAATACCCTGGGCGCAGTAGATAAGCCAAAGGGCAGTGCAGAGAAAGTACAGTTGTGTACATACCATAAATGTAGATGTTCGAGTGCATTCACTGTTGCAGTCATTACTCTTGGGTTATCCTGCTGGCAGGCTACCCTGAGTCGGCCAGAATTCCAAAGTCTAGGTCCGGCGTCGGATGCTGTTGCCTCATCCCTGACGTCAGTATGCCAGGGGTACAAAAGATGCAGCCAACACCAGTTTCTTCAGTTTTTCTTGCCCCAGATGTCAGGTGCCCCCAAATTGGTAGGCTGAAAAATATGCCAATAAAAATGCATGCACAAAAATAACATTTCCTTCATCTACAAGCAAATACACCAAATAGGTTGTATAGGACAGAGAAGTGCAGATAAGTCCCAGCAAAGAAAAGGGGGATGGTGAGTGGGTAACCTGGACTGCAACAGTGAATACACTCGAACATCTACATTTATGGTAGGTACACAACTGTACTATGTTCATCGTGTTTCACTGTTGCAGTCATTACTCTTGGGTTGAATCTCAAATCTGAGGATGGGTGGCTGGGCTAAATAGGAATAGGAGAGGCTATGAGGACCTGCAGAACTGCAGTGGCAAAGCCTGCTCTGGACTTAGAGTAAAGAGGTAAGTGGTAGTGCTTTGTGAAAGTGTGCACTGAACTCCAAGTTGCAGCCTCTAAGATATCTTTGGTTGGTACTCCTCTGAGGACGGCTGCTGCTCTGGTGGAATGAGGCCTAATGCCCTTAGGCACTGATTTGCCATGTTGAAAATAGCAGAAGCGGATGCAATGGCCTATCCATTTAGAAATAGTCTGTTTGGAGATAGCTGTTAAGAGAAAAAGTTTTAAAAACATACTGTTATTTGTCTTTTTCCTGTTCTTGCAAAATGAACATGTTATTTGTTGGGATATGCCTATCAAAGATGGGCCTCATCTGTGAACAAAATGCAGTATTGCTTATGAACCTGAATAATATCTGTTTCCTGCATTTCAGAATAAAGAGATTTGGTTATAGCTCAGTGAAGCCTGGGATAAGGACGCACGGCCGAGTAAGAGTTAATTTACTGGGGCAGGCTGTGTGTCCTGGAAAATTTGAGCTACCGTTGTTGAATTGAACATTCTGTACTTCTTGAACATTCTGTACTAGCTGTGGGTTTGAGGTAATTTGTGATAAACATGTTTATCCTATATGTTTTTCATAGCCAACTGTCAACAGTCAGAAATGTAACAAAAAGTTGTTTTGCTTGCAGTATAAAAGTTGATGTCAGTAAACAAGTTGATCAGATCAGATCAGATCAGAGGAGTTGGCCAACATGCTGTGTAATCTGGTTAACATGCTGTGTAATCTGGTTAACTGCTAATAAAGGAAAATTCATCACCTGAGGCAGATGCAACTCGTTTGAATTTTTTCTTCTGACAATAGCCTTTCCTTGTGATCCTGCAGCATATGACACTAAAAGTTGCTCAGTCTTTCTGAAAGCTTTAGTTCTGTCCAAGTAGAAGCGTGAGCAGAGCTGTTTTCCAGAATAAGAATTTTATATCTGCTGTTGATGCTGGCTCGAAAGGAGGCAGTGTGAGTTTTTCCAAAACATAATTGAGGTCCCAGGCCGGAATTGGTGCTCTCCTTGGAGGCCTAATGTTTTTGGCCCCTCTGACGTACTGCCTTATTAAAGGATGAGAAAAGATAGTTGGTTCCGTATTGTAATGGGCTGAAATGGCAGAGGCATGAATCTTAATTGATGAGGAAGAAAGGTCTTTGTTCAGCATCTCAGTTAGGTATTGTAAAATCTGAGGGATATTTGGTACACACGTGTCAATGACTTGTTCCTGGTTCCAAGCACAGAATCTTTTCCATTTTTCTGCATAAGATTTTCTGGTACTGGGCCTCCTGGCCTCCAAGATAACATCCATAACAGCTTTTGAAAGAGGAGTGTTCTGAATGGCTACATTATCCACCTTGCTGCCAGATTTAAGGTCCTGAGTTGGCTGTGTGGGATCTGATTGTTTTGTTGGGTCAGCAAATGAGAATTTTGAGGCAATATCCATGCTGGACCTTGAGACAAGCTGTTTAGGATTGGGCACCAGTGCTGGCGTAGCCAGTCTGGTGCAATCAGTATAATTTTTGGCTTCTCTTGTCTGACCTTTAGGAGTACCCTGGGAAGGACAGGCAGTGGAGGAAAGGCATATACTGTTAGATTTTTCCAGCTGAAGAATAGGGCATCCACTTTCCATGCTTGCTTGTGATAAATCCTTGTGCAAAATCTCTGCAAATGGCAGTTGTGAGGGGAGGCAAATAGATCTATGTCTGGGCATCCCCATTTCCTTGTTATCATGCTGAAGACTTGTGGATCCAGTTTCCATTCGTGGGGATCCATGAGGTTTCTGCTTAGTTCGTCTGCCAGAGTAGTGAACTTGAAAAGCCAATGCTATGTCCCATAAGGTCATTGCTTGTCTGCAGAGGGGGTAGGAATGTGTACCTCCCTGCTTGTTTATGTACCACATGACCGTAGTATTGTCTGTCTTTATCAGTAGCTGTCCTGGATGAAGCAGGTCCTTGAAAGCTGTCAGGGCATTTTGAACAGCTAGCATCTCTTTTTGATTGATGTGAAGATGCATCTGGTTTGCAGGCCATGTGCCCTGAATACATTTTCCTGCCATATAGGCCCCCCAGGCATAATCTGATGCATCCGTTGTCAGTGGCTGTCTGGCCATGGGAAAACTGAATGGCAGATCCTTGTTGTGGTGACAGGCTTCTGTCCACCATCGAAACTCCTGTTGCAGGCAGAGAATGAGTGCAATTACTGTCTCCAGGCTGTGGCAATGCTGTGTCCAAACACTTTTTAGATACCATTGTAGTTTCCTCATATGCAGTCTGGCATATGGAATTAGTAGAATGCAGGATGCCATGAAACCCAAGGCCTGCAGGATTTTCCTTGCAGATAAGTGGGTTTTTGTTGCCAATTTCTTGAAGTAAGAAGTCAGTTGCTTTTGTTTGTCTGGCGTGAGATAAGCCATCTGGGCAGTTGTATTTAAGCTTGCACCCAGGAGGAATATTATCTCTTGAGAGGGCACTAGTTTTGATTTCTTTTCGTTTACTGTGTACCCTAGGCTAATTAGTAATCTTTTTACAAACGCCAGATGCTTTAGAAGAATGTCTTTGTTCTCTGCTTGAATTAGGCAGTCGTCCAAGTACGGATATATTTGAATTCCTCTTTGTCTGCAAAACGCAATTACTGGTGCCAGGCATTTTGTGAAGACCCTGGACGCAGTAGATAAGCCAAAGGGCAGTGCAGGGAATTGGTAATGCATTGAGCCAGCTATGAATCTGAGGAATCTTCTGCAAGATTGTCTGACTGGAACATGCAGGTATGCCTCTTTTAGGTCCAAAGTTGCGAGCCAAGCCTTCTTGCCCAGCATGGGCAGTAGCTGTTGTAGAGTCAACATCTTGAATTTTGGAACTTCCAGAAACGTATTTGGTATAGACAGGTCCAGTACTGGTCTCCAGGTTTTGTCCTTTCTGGGTACTAGGAAAAGTCTGGAGTAAAATCCTTGCCCCTGCTCTTGTTGTGGTACTTGCTGAATGGCCCTCATGTCCATGAGGGCTGTAATTTGTTTTTGTGCCTCTGCCCATTGATTGTGTGGCAGGTGTGGCAGGTCTGGCATACCTTTTGACCTTGGTAGAGTGTGAAAATGGAACCTGTAGCCTTGGGACACTATGTTCAGGACCCATTTGTCTTGGGTAACCATTTGCCAATTTGATGAAAAAAGTGCTAGTTTTCCCCCTAAGGGGGCTGCCAAAAGAAAAGTGCTTGGATCTGGCAGAGGAATGTCATTGGGCCTGTTTCCTGTAAGGTTGTGATTTGTCTTCTCCGCTTTTGGAGGTAGGAGCACCCCATTGTTTAGGCCTGTATGAGCCTTGGGGCTAAGATCTGCCTCTGGGACGCCTGTATCTGCCTCTTTGTGGTCTGTCTGACACTGGAAAGGACCAGTTTTTAGAAGGCTAGTTCCTGCTAAACCTGGGTGGCTGTACCTGTAAGAAATCCTTGACTGTCTGCATGGATTTTGCTTTATCCTCCATTTTTTTCAACACCTCTTCTGCTTTAGTACCAAACAAAGTATCATGCTGTAATGGTGCACCTAATAATTTTGCTTTAACATGATCAGGCAGATTCTGTTCCTTTAACCAAGTATGCCTTCTAATAACAGAACCTGTAACAGCGGCCCTGCAAGAGGCCTCCAGTGAATCATAACCACATTGCAAAGTATGCTTTCCCACTTGTTCAGCTGCGTGCAATAAATCCTGCTATTCCTTGTTCTCTGAACATTCAGTATTTGTCAACAATTTCTGTTTAAGCAGTGACATTAAATATTGCTGAAAGCCCTTGCAGCCAAGGTAGCAGAAGTGTAGACTTTTTTCCCCCATCTGTCTAGAGCCCTAGAATCCCTATCAGTGGGGACAAGTTTTTTTTGCAGTGGAAGCTTTAACCCCTTTGGGACCCTGAGATATAGTTTCTGGGTCAGCAGAAGGGTTTTTATATAGGAATTTATGAGAATCCGGGACCCTGTAGTATCTGTCTGGCTTAGCAGGTGCAGGGGGTAAAGATTCAGGGGACAGGCCAGACTCTGAAAATACATCATCTACAATGTCTAGAACAGGTGGAATAGCAAGGGGTCTGTGCTGAGGAAGTAGCAGAAAGTCTCTGAGCCTTTCCTTAGATTCAGAATAATCTTGGCTCTCCCAGTGGAAATGCTCCCTCATGGTATGCAGGGTTTCCCCAAAAGAATAATCCACAGAAGAAGAGGCTGAAGGAATGGATTCTTCATCATCAGAATCCTCATAGGGAAGCATGGAATAATCCTGTTCAGAAGAAAAATTAGAGGAAATAGAAACCTGATCAGAAGAATCATACTCTGTCTCTTGCCTAGGCCTCTTATCAGGAGGGGGATGGGAGCCCCTGATCAAAAGGAGGGGGATGGGAGCCCCTGATCAAAGTAATTAGGTCTTCGGCCATTTTGAGCATCTGTTTTTTAGGCATGGAAATCTGAGTAGGAGAATGCTGTACTTGTTTCTTTGTCTTTAGAGCTGCTTTAGTCTTTGTCTTTGAAGCTGAAGATGGCTTAATATATAGTTGTGTAGGTCTGAAGACACCCTCAGAAGCAGATGGCTGCTCAGCGGCTCCGGACCCATCTGAGGGAATGATTTCCGAGTGCCCAATACCTTGAGTATCCAGAGGCCCAGTCGGTTCCACGTGAGAGTCGGAAGCAGCCTGTGGCTCTGAGGTAGTGGGCACCAGGGGCTGCGAAATCGCCTCACTGAAAACCGGCGACTGGCCTAGCAGAGGCCTCGTCGTCGGTTTTGGACCTCAGATGCCTATCCTTTTCCTTGTCCTTGCGTTTTTTGTAAACTCCGGTTGTCGGCTGTTCCGACGGCATTATATAATTAAATCTTCGGCCAAAGTAATGAAATGCAAAATCGAACCGACGCTTAATAGTGCGTTGGTTAAATCTAGCACAAAACCGACAGCTAGCAACGGTGTGATCAGGGCCTAGGCAAGGAATACAGTAAGAGTGAAAATCCTTATGAGGTATTTGCTTCCCACAAGAAATACAATTGTTAACTTTTTCTGACATCGGTCTGGAGCAAGAAAAAAGTTTCCCCAGCAGGGTACTTAGCTTTAATGAAGACTTCGGTTCTGAAATTTGGATTTGAAAATCTCAGGAGTCGGTCGACCGGCACTTGCGAACTGCTTTTGCTTCAGGCACCGCGCAGCAAGAAAGACTGAAGAAAATGGTGTCAGCTGCATCTTTTATACTCCTGGTGTACTGGCGTCAGGGAAGAGGTGACAGCAACCGACGCCAGACCTAGACTTTGGAATTCTGGCCAACTGAGGGTAGCCTGCCAGCAGAATAACCCAAGAGTAATGACTGCAACAGTGAAACACCATGAACATCTGATAGTGCATGTAGCCTGCTTTGAGGAGTAGGTATCTTCTGCAAGATTCCCTGATTGGGATGTGCAGGTAGGCTTCCTTTAAATCCAGTGTTGCCAACCAGGCATCTTTGCCTAGCATAGGAAGTAACTGGTGAAGAGTTAGCATCTTGAATTTTGGAATCACCAAAAAGGTGTTTAATACAGAAAGGTCCAGGACAGGACGCCATAAGTTGTCTTTTCTGGGTACCAGGAAAAGTCTTGAGTAGAAACCTTGTCCCTTTTCCTCTTCTGGTACAGTTTGAATAGCCCCCATGCTTAAGAGAGAGACAGTACTTGCTTTTGAGCTTCTGCCCACTGATTTTGGGGTAGATCTGGACAACCGTTTGGGGTTGGTAACGTGTGGAAGTGAAATCTGTATCCTTGGGAAACTATATTTAAAACCCATTTGTCCTCGGTAATGAGTTCCCAGTTTTTTGCCTGCAGAGCAATCTTTTCCCCTAAAGGAGCAGTCAGTTGAGAAGTGTTTGGAAATTTTAAAGTTAAGTCATTGAGACAGTTTACCATGGGGGGAGACTTACTACTCCCTGATTTGGAAGTGGGAGCCCCCCACTGCTTAGCCCTGTGCGTACCCTGGGACTGAAGCCTGGGTGTTCTGCTGGTTCTGGGTTTGGACTGAGAAGGCCTGGAAGAGGCAGGAAAAGACCAATTCTTAGAGGGCCAATGCTTACTAAATCTTGGAGGCTGTACTTGTACGAAATCTTTAACAGTTTGCATAGATTTAGCTTTTTCCTCCATCTTTTTAAGAACAACTTCTGCTTTGTTACCAAACAGGCGGTCCTGATTTAAGGGAGCATCCAGCAATTTAGCTTTAACATGATCTGGCAAAAATTGTTTCTTAAGCCAAGCATGCCTTCTAAGTACAGACCCAGTGACAGAAGTCCTGCAAGATGCCTCTAGTGAATCAAAACCACACTGCAAAGTATGCTTTCCAACCTGTTCAGCAGAATGCATTAAATCCTATAAATCCTTATTTTCAGCACAATCAGGAATCAACATCATTTTCTGTTTAAGCAATCCAATAATATGCTGCTGATACTTTAACATATGAAACTGGCAGTTTAAGGCCCTAATGGCCAAAGTTGCAGAAGTGTATACTTTCTTACCCTGTCTATCCAGCGCTCTGGAGTCTCTATCAGAGGGGGTAGGATTTCTGACAGCAGTAGCCTTAATGCCCTTGGGTCCCTGTGAAATGGTCTCAGGATCCACAGTAGGATTTTTAAAAAGGAACTTGTGAGAGTCAGGAACCCTGTAATATCTATCAGGTTTTCTGGGAGCAGGAGGTAAAGAGTCAGGGGCCAAGCTAGATTCAGAAAAGGCATCATCAACAATGTCTAGTACAGGAGGGATAGCTAAAGGCCTGTGCTGGGGCAGGAGTAAGAAATCCCTAAGCCTCTTTTTAGAATCAGAGTAATCCTGGCTTTCCCAGCGAAAGTGCTCCCTAAGAGTATGTAGGGTTTCACCAAAAGATAAATCCTCTGGGGGGGGGGGGGGAGCAGAGGGAAAAGAGTCCTCTGCATTAGAATCATCGTAGGTAGATAATGGTAAATCCTGGCCATCAGAGGAAACAGAAATTTCAGAATCCTGGTCGGAAGTATCATAAGCAAATTCAGTCCTGGGTCTCTAATCAGGGGAAGCCAACCTTCCCCCTCTAAAAGTAATAAGGTCTTCAGCCATTCTTATCTTTTCTTTTAGGCATAAAGGCCTGACCATGCGCTCTGGGCGTCGGTTTTCTAGGCATAGTTCAAGTTTTAGGCCTTGAAAAAGAAGATGGCGTTGGTTTAATATGCAAGTCAGTAGGCCTGAATACACCTTCAGAAGCCGGTGCCTGCACAGCGGCTCCGGAACCATCCAAGGTAGAGACATCTGCAGGTTCCACAGTTGAAGCATCTCATGGCATACCAGACTCTGAATGGGTCTCAGTAGAGGCCTGCGAATCTGAAGTAGCGGGTATCAGGGGCTGCGAAAGCACCTCACTGAGAACTGGCGAACTGGCGACTGGCTTAGGAGAAGCGTCGTCGGCTGTTGTTGACTTAGGTGGCCTGTCTCTGTCTTTATCTTTGCGTTTTTTCGGAATGTCGGTAGTCGGATGGCTTACCGAAGACATATCTGGATAATTGAACCAAGTACCAAAATATTTAGAAGCATAAATATACCGACAACGAACAGTTCGTTGCTTAAATAAGGCACAAAACCAACAGCGAGGTACGGCGAGGTCAGGGCCTAGGCAAGGAATATAGTACGAATTAAAATCTTTGTGAGGTATTTGCTTTCCACAAGAAATACAACTGCTTTTACTGACATCGGTTTAGAGCAAGAAAAAGTTTCCCCAACGGGATATTTAACTTTAGTTGAAGACTTCGGTTTTGAAACTCGAAAACAAAAATTTCAGGAGGCGGCCAACTGGCACTTGCGAATTGTTTCTGCTTTGGGCACCACAAGGCAAGCAAGACTGACGTAATGGCGTCGGCTGCATGCTTTATATCCCTGACTACCTGACGTCACAGAAGATGAGACAGCAACCGACGCAGGACCCAAGACTTTGATAATTAGGCCGACTGAGGGCTACTGCAAGCAGATAACCCAAATGTGGTGACTGCAACAGTGAAACACGAAGAAAATCTGTGTTTCACATAAATGAGGAGACTGTTCCAGAGAAGGGGTAATCTCTGAGACATACACCTGTACCTCCAACATATTGTGTTTCTGTCTAGTGTTTGTTTTGTTAATGTGTACATGTATGTAGCAGATTCATCAGGGCTGGATCCTAGAATGCCTTATAGGACAAGCAGAGATCACCCCTTAGAAGTCTGTAGATAGGTTTCCACACCAGCAAGTCCAAGTCCCAACAGTCATACAACAGTAAAACAGTTTCTCTTTTTGCTTAGGTCAGCGATTTTCATTCAGGTTTTCCTGCAACCCTAGTATTCACCTAGCACATCTAACAGGAATTCCACAACAAATTTTTGTTCAAGCTAAAAATGATAATGATTTTTATCAGTAGGGATAGAATTACAGGCTAGTTTATGTTGAGTTTTTCTGCAGTTTCAACAGCTGTGCAGAAGTCATCAACTGCAAGTTCCACATTAATAGCAGAACGAACACAGCAATTTAGTAACTGACTCATTCTTCTGGGAATTTCTAAGCAACTTAAAATTCAAATTCAGTTTAACAAAACAAAAGTACAACAGAATCTTGATTGTAAATAAACTAACGCCATGGAATCTGTTCAATTATGCAATTTATAAACATGTAACTATTATAAAATTACGTTGCCACAGCTAGAATGGCCCTGGGTCCTTGAGTAGTAATGATGGCTTCTGTAAAGTTCTACCCCCCCCCCCCCAACAAAAAAAAAAAAAACACTCTGTTCACACTATACAGTGGCCTGCTCAGCACCAGTCCTGCCTCATAAGCCCAGTCCTCCTTTTTGAGCTGGGTCATGAACTCATTTCAAGGGAGGTATAATTAGCATGCATTTTTTCTGGCACCTTCTTAAAATTCCTAACCAGCAGGTACATTTCTAGTTTGACACTACTTAGCATGGAGGCCATCATTTTCAACTTTCAGTTTTCTTCAATCTGTGCTAACTTCAGTTTAAATATGCAGTCAACGTATATTTCAGCTAATAACATATTCTTCCCTACGTTTCGTTTATTTAATTTACTGGGGTTTTACACTAATTCTGCCTCACCACAGCTGTTCTTGTTTTAAGGTATGATTTTTAATCAACTATTGCATGTATATTTGCTCTCATTTCCAACATGCACTATTGGTGACACAGCAGCTGAATGCTTAAGGTTGCTGCTTCATTTCTGCAGGGTCTTCAGTTCAATCTGCACTTCTGAAAGCTATCTACATGGAGTTTAAATGTTCTTTCTATGGAAACTCGCCTTGCCTTGCCTTCCAAAAGATATGCTGCCTGCTCTAAATTGCCCACACAGTTTGCATTTACCCTTGCACTTGAGGCCCAAGTTGAGATTTAAAAGGGGCTGAGAGTGAAAAGGTTGCTTACTAGCCCAAGTACTCACTTCTACTTCATGTATGCATGGGGTTTTACAATGGCAGTAGGAAGAATGTTAAAACAGCTAAAATATTTGGGAATCTGCTGAGCTATGTAGTTTTCCTAACCCCCATTTTTTACCCATCCATTTCTTTGTTTGCTGTCATCAGATTAGCTTAATTTATGCAGCACTGGGCATAAGACTATGAATGTAATGAAATGCATAAAACTGTCAGGTTATTCTGCACTTCACTCACTATATACGGTCTTTTACAACACTACTTTTAGTTACTACTGGAAGGATAGGATGGCTCCTGTAAAAGCTACTGTATCTAGAAAGATTTCACTGCAAAAATGGCACAGTATGAGATTTCACATCCATTAAAATATGTCAACCTCAGTAAACAAGATAAACAACTTTATAAAAGAACAAAATCTAGTTGTAGTTATCTGTCTTTCAGTCACATGAACTTTCTACATTCACCAGTACTAAAGATTATAAAAGGGACTCTTCTACAAATCCAAATGTCTCTATAACATAAGAGGAGGAGTATTAGCTATTAAGAGTGCTTTGTTACTACTTAAATTTGCAAATGATGAACATTCTCTTACCATTAATGACAACTCTGGCCTTGCCCAAAGGATTAGAATGCTGTTGTATCTAAAGTGAGATGTGACCTTGTTACAAGAAACCACAAGTTATGCAGTTATCACCATGATAAATTCTTTCATCCCAGTCTATCCGATTGTTCATACAAGCCCAGGAGCCATTGATCCATCCGGCAAATTCAGTGCTCCAACCTTGAATCTTTCAAAATCTTCCCTTCTCATAGGTTGTTACTAGGTTAATGACAACTAGGACCCTTACAAGCCTAGCTGCACACCCCAAACCCTCTGGGTCTCGAGTAACATGGGCCTCTATAAGGGGATGGAGGAGTAGTTAGGATAATACTTTTCTTACTGACAACCTCTTCTGTCCATAAGGGGCCTGACCAGAAATAAATTTATGATTTCCCATCCAATTCTCAGGGTTTAGTTTGAACAGGCTCAGACAAGAACTCTGTTTTACAAGGACTGGGAAACCATTCCCATAATGCCCTGCTCCCGCCTGACTAACTCAGATGGAGTTTGATGCCCAAAGATAATTCACACTCGCACTGCCCTTGATCCAGGAAGGAAAATTCTTCAGGTCCAACAAAAGGAAGGCTGGTGGTCATATTAAATTGACTAGGATGAAAAGATCTATCATTATGGTGAGTACATAACTTTTGTATCCAATTCATCCACTCCATTACAACCAATATATGGGTCAGAATCCCCAACTACAAAAATCCTGGGTGGCTTCAAGACAGGAGACCTTTCAGGATGGAGGCCCCAAAAGATCTTGTTTTGGAAATTCAGTTCAACTTATAGTGTTTAATGAATGTGTGAGGAAGACCAGGTAGGTCCTTTACAAATGACATCCAAAGAAAGAGATCTGAAAAACGCTGCTGAAAACACCAGGGCTCTGGTGAAGTGAACCATGGACTTGGAGGGTATAGGTCTGTTACAAAGAGAGTAGATGAAGGATACACAGTCAGACAACCATCAGGGCAAGGAAATCACGGACACTTTCTTACCCAGCATGTTCTGGGCAAAGGACACAAATAGCTGTTCAGCTTTTCAAAAGGGTGCCATTCTGTGGATATAAAAACAGAGCTGCCTGTGTACATCCAATGTATGATCAGT
>NC_056741.1:1860379435-1860464074 GCF_019279795.1 Protopterus annectens
ATGGACTTCTGAATTTCTTGTAGAAAAAAAAGCAGATTCTAACAACATTTATTTAGTTACCACACTATTAGATCTCATTCTAACGAATAACTACATGACCTTCAATAATAAGTTTTATTTGCAAAAGTCGGGTGTTGCTATGGGCTCCCCCTGCGGTGGCAGTTTTTCCAATGCAGTTATGGCTCAATGGGAGCATTTTTGTGTTTACCAGAATCAATTTTTTCAGAGTAATGTTTATTGGTACACAAGGTACCAAGACGATATGTTTTGCTTATGGGAAGGTGATGTAGCTGAGATTCCGAACTTTATCAATGATATATCTAAGACAACTACATTTTTGAAATTCACCCATGAAATAGGAGTTGATTTCATTAATTTCTTAGATATTATGTTGGAAAAGGATTTAGTAAGGCATTGCTTTAAAAGCAAAATTTACAGAAAGTCAACATATTCCAATATTTTTTTGCACTACACCAGTAATCATCCTCAACATCAGAAGCGTGCTGTAGTAAAAGGTCAAATGCTGAGAGCAGCGCGTATGATTTCTGATTACTTAGATTTTGAACAAGAGTGCAATTTATTGGAAATTATGTTTTTGAATAGGGGCTATCCTTCTCAAATAATAACAACCATTAGGTTAGAAGTTGAACACAAAAGGGCGTGTGGTTCTTTTGCCCCTCTACTGAACCTTGACCAACATATACATCATTCCATTAGTAGCCATAACTCGTCACATGTTGAACTGGTTACCAATTCTTTGAATGATATAAACCCTAATATTTCCAATTCTTCTCCCTCACTTAGGAAAGAATCATATCAAATAAGTTTTATACACACTTATTCTCTCGATTCTAATTCTATCAAGAAGATTTTGTATAAGAATTGGGTTTTGATTAGTAGTAATGAACAGCTTTCAAAATCTTTAGGGGATAAGCCCAAGCTAACCTATAGACGAGGACTTAATTTGAAAAACATAATTGAAAAAAAGAATGATGTCTGTCGGACACATTCCAAAATTAAAGGTATGTTTAAGTGTGGCTGTTGTGCACAATGTAAACATATTTTAGTCAGCAATGTTTGTAATATCAACGGCCACAAATATTATCTTAATTCTAGATTTAATTGTGATTCTAGAGCTGTTACATATGCAGCTTTACGTCAGTCTTGCAATGTATTTTACATTGGGAAGACAGAAAGAAAATTCAAACAACGAATTTATGAGCACTGCTACGCCATAAATAATAGGGATACTAACAACGCCCTAGCTAAACATATTATGCATAACCCCGCTCATTCTTTCAAGTTCATAATTCTACAGCAGAGATGCACTGATATTAGAGGTGGTCCTTGGCATTTAAAACTTGAGTTGGATGAATTGAGATGGCAGATAGTTACTAATGCTCATATGCTTCCAGGCTTAAATGAAGTCCTGTCTATTAAGTGTGTGTTAAAATTATTATCATTAAAAAGATAAAAAGTTCATTAGAGGGAACTGGAGATATTTATAGGAAATTAATTATTTTAAAGACGAGATATATTTAAAATAATTGATCAGCATTAACAACATAGTACTTATTTTATTTGTTGACAATCAAGCATACTTTTATGCTAACATATTTATCTAACGAGATTGGTGGATAAAAGTTGCGTTGCTATTTTTACATAAATGCATACATTATTTTTGTAATGAATTTATAGCTTAAGGCTAATTTCATGTACTTCAAAGTTTATAATTTTACAATATTAATTGATTTATCTTGATATTTAATGTTATTTATATAAGGAAAAGTTAATTTATTCTATTTTCACTTGAGCTGGAGATTAAAATGTATTTTAACATGTAAGTTTTTATGTATTTGAAATATAATGGAAAACGACTGCTTTAAGGATTAACAGTTAATTGATGTTCAATTATTTAGAAGTATATTACTGTTGATTGGTGTAGTGATACTGTTTTGTCTGATGAAGGCTTGGAATTGACTGAGCCAAAAGCGCTTACAATAAACAGTTTTCAATATTGCTGCCTGCTCTTATCGCTTCTAGTGCTACAATTTTGTTTTAAAGGAAAGAGAAACTCCAGAATAAAAGGGGGATGGCGGGCGGGTAACCCAGACTGCAAAAGTGAAGACACTCGAACCTCTACATTTATGGTAAGTGTACACAACTGTACTATGTTCATCATGTTTCACTGTTGCAGTCATCACTGTAGGGTTGAATCCCAAAGCAGAAGAAAAGGGAGGTGGTCATAAAGTAGAGGGGGGCGGCTAAAAGGCCCTGCAAGACTGCAGAAGCAAAGCCTGCCCTAGACTTAGAGTAGAGAGGTAGATTGTAGTGCTTGGAAAAAGTATGCACTAAACTCCAAGTTGCAGCTTCCAAAATGTCTTTGGTAGGAACTCCCCTGAGGAAGGCAGCTGAAGTGGCAGCAGCCCTGGTAGAGTGAGTCCTAATACTCCCTGGGATTTGTTTTCCATGGTGCGAATAACAAAATCTGATTCCATGAGCAATCCATTTAGAAATGGTCTGTTTTGAAATGGCTTTGCCTTGTGAACTTGAAGCATAAGAAACAAACAATTGCTCTGATTTCCTGATATCCTTGGTTCTGTCCAGGTAAAAATGTAGTTGTCTGTGTACATCCAAGGAATGCAAGATCCTTTCCCCCCTATTTTGAGGACTAGGGAAAAAAGTTGGCAGATGAGTAGTTTGGTTTAAAGCCACCTTGGAAACCACCTTAGGCATGAAAGTAGGATTAGTCCTTAAAGACACCCTGTCTTGGTGAAAAATAAGATAAGGTTCCACAGCCATGAGAGCTTGCAACTCCGAAACTCTCCTGGCATAGGTCAGAGCCAACAGGATGGCTGTCTTCCATGATAAAAACTTGATGTCAGATGTGGCAGCAGGCTCAAAAGGAGGTAAGGTGAGTTTTTCAAAAACATAGTTGAGTTCCCAGGCAGGAATGGGTGGAGATCTAGGGGGCCTTAAATTTTTAGCTCCTCTGAGAAACTGTCTCATGAGCTGGTGGGAAAAGATTGGAGGGTCTGTATTATAATGAGCAGAGATAGCAGAGGCATGTATCTTTATGGAAGAGAAGGAGAGACCCTTATGCAAGAGGTTTGACAGGTAAAGTAAAATCAGAGGAATATTACGAATAAGAAGATCCGAATCCTGAGTCTACATCCAGGTGCAAAATCTTTTCCATTTTCCTGCATAAGATTTCCTAGTGCTAGGACATCTGGCTTCTAAAATGACATCCATAACCTGCTTGTGTAGGAGAGAATGAATCATAGACCCTGGATTAGCCAGGCTGAGAGTTTTGACATGAGAGTGCAGAACCTGACCCTGGTGTTGGGACAGAAGGTTCGAAGTCTGAGGTAAAACCCAAGGGGGCTCCTGAGAAAGGTTTTTCAGTGTTGGGTACCAAAACTGTCGAGGCCAATTTGGGGCCAGTAAAATTATCATCTTGGGCTTGTCCTGCTTGATCTTTAATAACACCCGTGGAAGAAGAGGTAGAGGCGGGAAGGCATACCCCGAGAGGTTTCTCCAAATGAATGATAGTGCATCCACTTTCCATGCTAGTTCGTGAAATGTCCTTGTGCAAAAAATCTGTAGTTGATGATTGAGGTGGGATGCAAAAAGATCTATGTGCGAGCATCCCCAGACTGCTGTAATCATCTTGAATATTTTGGTGTCCAGCATCCACTCGTGTGGGTCTGACAGGTTCCTGCTCAGACTGTCTGCCAGGATGTTTTGTTTCCCTGGTAGATACTGAGCTTGTAGGTCCACTTTGCAAGCTAGAGCTGTGTTCCATAGATTCATGGCTAGTCTGCAAAGAGGGTAGGAGTGGGAACCCCCTTGCTTGTTGAGGTACCACATAACTGTGGTGTTGTCTGTCAGTATCAGTAGTTGTCATGGTTGTAGCAGATTCCTGAAGGCCAATACAGCATTCTGAACAGCTAACATTTCCTTTAAATTGATATGCAGGTGCATCTGATCCTTTGTCCAAAGGCCCTGCAGACAATTTCCCTGCAAATGGGCTCCCCATGCGTAATCGGAGGCATCCGTGGTTAGTATCTGGCTGGCTGGAGACAGACTGAAGGCTTTCCCTTTGTTTTGAATACATGCCCTGGTCCACCAAAGGAATTCCTTTTGTAGACAAGGCAGGATGGTGATCAGTGTGTCTAGACTGTGGCAATGCTGGGACCATACACTTTTTAGGTACCACTGTATTCTCCTCATATGTAGTCTTGCATATGGTACTAGGAGGATGCAGGAGGCCATGTAACCCAAAGCCTGCAGGAATTTCCTTGCAGATAACTGAGTTAGAGATGCCAAGGTTTTGAAAGTTGAAGCCAGCTGTAGTTGTTTTTTCGGATGTCAGAAATGCCATCCAGGTAGTTGTGTTCAGAAGAGCACCCAGAAAAGTTATCTGTTGTGAGGGTGTCAAATTTGACTTTTTTATGTTCACAGTGAATCCCAGGAACTTGAGAAGATTCTGAACAAATTCCAGATGCTGGAGTAAGACATCCTTGCTGTCTGCTTGAATAAGACAGTCGTCCAGATATGGGTAAATCTGAATTCCCTTGAGTCTGCAATAAGCTACTACTGGTGCCAGGCATTTGGTGAAGACCCTGGGCGCAGTAGACAATCCAAAGGGCTGCACAGAGAATTGATAGTGCCTCGATCCGGCCTTGAACCTGAGGTATTTTCTGCACTCCTGCCTGATGGGAATGTGTAAGTAAGTCTCCTTTAAATCCAAAGTTACCATCCATGCATTTTTGCTCAGCATTGGAAGTAGCTGCTGTAGAGTAAGCATCTTGAATTTTGGTATCTCGGGAAAAGTGTTCAAGACTGACAGATCCAGGATGGGTCTCCATGAATTTTGCTTTCTGGGGACTAGAAAGAGCCTTGAGTAAAAACCCTGTCCCATTTCCGAAAGTGGAACCAGTTCTATGGTCTTCATAGCCAAGAGGGCTTCCACCTGGTTTAAGGCCTCTAACCATTGATGTTTTGGTAGATCTGGCCATCCGCTTGGTCTTGGTAGGGTGTGAAAATGGAATTTGTAACCTCTTGAAACCACATCCAGAACCCACTTGTCTTGGGTTATGTAAGTCCAATTTAGGTGGAAAAGAGACAGTTTTCCTCCGAGAGGGGCTTCCAGGCAAGAAGTTCCTGCAGCCCAGCAGAGGGAGTCATTGAGCCTGTTTTCTATGAGCTTGACATCTGTCCTCTCCACCTCTAGGGGTGGAAGCAGTCCACTGTCTTGGTCTGTAGGAGGTCTGCATTTGGGGCCTTCCTCTGGAGCGTCTGTATCTACCCCTCTGAGGCCTGTCTGAATTGGGAAAGGACCAATTTTTAGTAGGCCAATTCCTACTAAATCTGGGGGGCTGTACTTGTAAGAAATCCTTAACCGTTTGCATGGATTTTGCCTTGTCCTCCATCTTCTTTATCACCTCTTCAGCCTTAGATCCAAACAAAACATTATGCTGAACAGGAGCATCCAGTAACTTAGCTTTTACTTGATCCGGCAAATTTTGTTCCTTTAACCAAGCATGTCTTCTAATGACTCTGCCAGAGGCAGCAGCCCTACAAGAAGCCTCCAAGGCATCAAAACCACAGTGTAAACCATGCTTCCCTACTTGTTCAGTGGCATGCATTAAATCATGTAATTCCTTATTATCTGCACAAGTGGAAATGGAAATTAGCTTTTGTTTCAAAACAGACAATAGAAATTGCTGGTATTTCAGCATATGAAATTGACAGTTTAAGGCCCTAATAGATAAAGTTGCAGAAGTGTAAACTTTTTTGCCCCATCTCTCTAAAGCTCTGGCATCCTTCTCTGTGGGAATGGGGTTTTTAGCAGAAGCGGCCTTAACTCCCTTAGGGCCTTGAGAAATGGTTTCAGGATCAGCAGTAAGATTTTTGTATAAAAATTGATGGGAATCAGGAACCCTATAATATCTGTCTGGCTTAACAAGAGCTGGAGGAAAAGAGACAGGCGTTAAGTTAGCCTCAGAAAAGGCATCATCCACAATATCCAAAACAGGAGGAATAGCCAAGGGTCTATGTTGGGGAAGAAGAAGAAAATCCCCAAGTCTTTTCTTAGATTCCAAGTACTCCTGTCCTTCCCAGTGAAAATGTTCCCTCATTTCATGTAAAGTTTCCCCAAATGAAAAATTCTCAGGGGGAGAAGCTGAAGGAATGGATTCCTCAGCATCAGAATCCTCATAAGGAGGGAAAGAATAATCCTGGTCAGAAGAAGACACTGAAGAAACAGAAGCCTGATCAGAAGAGTCATAATACAATTCCTGCCTTGGCCTTTTATCTGGAGGGCCATGTGAACCCCTAATCATAGTAAGTAAGTCCTCCGTCATCTTAAATAACTGTTTCTGAGACTTGGGTCCTGGATCAGAAGAGGCCTGGGCTGTAGTCTTTGATTTGGAAGGAGTCTTTGCCTTTGTCTTTGGCTTTGCCTTTATCAGAAGCTGTGTAGGCCTAAAACCCCCCTCGGAAGCCGGTACCTGCACAGCGGCTCTGGACCCATCCGAAGGAGCATTGTCCGAAGGTCCTGCAACTGAAATATTCAAAGGCCTAGTTGGCTCCTCGTGGGAGTCCATTTCGGCCATCGGTTCCGAAATGGCCGACGACAGGGGCTGCAAAAGCACCTCAATGATGACGGCCGAACCTGAAGCTGGCTCTGCTTGCACAACGTCGTCTGTGTTGGACCTCGGAGGCCTGTCTTTATCTATGCGTCGTTTGTGAACTCCGGTAGTCGGAAGCGTGTCCGATGACATTTTGTAATTAAATCGCCTACCGAAGTAATGAAATGCAAAATCGTACCTTCGTTTAATCGTACGTTGATTAAATCTAGCACAAAACCGACAACTAGCTACGTCGTGGTCAGGGCCTAAGCAAGGAATACAGTAAGAATGAAAATCCTTATGAGGTATTTGCTTCCCACAAGAAATACAATTATTAACTTTTTCTGACATCGGACAGGAGCAAGAAAAAAGTTTCCCCAACGGGGTACTTAGCTTTGAGTAGAAGAAGAAAGTGTTCGGACTGAAGTATGTAAGAAAAAATTGTCAGGAGTCAGCCGACCGGCACTTGCGAACTGCTTTCACTGCACAGCAAGAAAGACTGAAGAACATGGCGTCGGCTGCTAGCTTTGTACTCCTGGCGCTCTGACGTCAGGGAGCATGGCTAAGCAGCCGACGCCAGACCCAGACTTTGGGATTCTGGCCGACCGAGGACTGCCTGCCGGCAGGGGAGAACCCTACAGTGATGACTGCAACAGTGAAACACAATGAACATCACACGCTTCCCATACCTGCCCATAGCCCTGGATTCCTTGTTAGGGGGATGGACGGTAGATGAAGTTTCTGCAAGTTCCTTCTTGGTGGCTGCTGCCAACACCATGGCATCTACTGGAACGCCTTCTGTAAGAAAATCTTTATCAGCGGGAGTGGACAAAAACTTGTTGGGTCTCCTAGAGACTGGTTCTACAGTGTCTGGAGTTTCCCACACCTTTCGACAAATGAGATCCAGGAGCTCGTCGAACAGGGGAGAAACCCAAGAGGCAGAGGTTTGAGACCCAAAGGCCTTCAGGAACACAGACTCCTCCTCAGAAAAGGCTTTAGCTGGCCTGTCGCCCCCTCTGTCTCAGTATTTCCAAAACATCGGAAAAAGAGATATCGTCAGAAGACGACTTGGGGGACCCCTCTGACTCCTCGAAGTTGGTGTCAGACATGAGAGACTCATCTTGGGAGTCAATGTGCTTCCTCTTGCACACTCTCTTTCTGGGTGGCTCCTCAGGTAAAAAATCCGGGGAGGCCTCAGAAAGCTGGGGACCACTCATGGAGGTATCCTGAGGCCTTAGGTCTCCATTGTCCCTAGATAGAGGGTGATCTGATACTGATATCGGTGCTGGAGGGGAAAGAGTGTCGGTGCTGTAAGATGCAGCTGATGACCTGGCCAGCACACTCCTCATGACCTCGAAAGCTGATCCCCCCCGGCTCCGAAGGTCGATTAACTGCAGAAGACACTCTCGGAGCCGAGGAAATAAGGTCCGAAGCCGATATCGGGTCCACGTTCACCCGAGCCGAAGCGCCGAGAGGAAGGCTCGGAGCCGAAGATCGACCCGATACCTCCCTCTCAGCTCCGACCGGCAAACTGTGAATCCTGGACCCTGTAGATGGCGCTGACGGGGTCGGAGTGGAGATCGGAGCAGAGATGCCAGAAGGGGCTACTGGAACCAACCTCGAGGTATCAGATGGAACCGACAGCTCTTGCTCCTAAGAAAGGTCCAGAGGAGGAACAGCCAAAGATGAAGGGAGGACGGGCTCCGGAGCCGACTGGGCCGGAGCCGAAAGCAATTTAACCAGCACCGATGACTGGAGCAGTTTCCTCACCACTCTATCGACATCGTCATCGGAAAGTGTCCTACAGGACCTAGAGGACATGGTAGGGGATCTGGATCTCCCTACAGAGGGAGACCTACGAGTCGGAGAAACCGGTCGAAAAACTGGACACCAGCTCCGAACTGACAAATCTGTCACCAGCTCCAATAAACCAGGAGCCGATGTAGACATCATCGATGCACTGTCTTCTGTCAGCCCTGAAGCCAGTGGAGACGAAGAAGCAACTTAGTTCTAATGATTTTCTTCGACGGCTCTGAGGAGACTGACGGAGCCGGAGAGCATTTCTTAGAAATTTTTTGTCTGTCTTTTTGTCTGGTTTGGAAGGAGAAGACCTGGAACTGGAAAACCTCTCCAAATCTTCTTCAAAGGAAGGTTTCAGCAATCCCCTTAATATTAGCTTGTTCTTCCTCTCTTGCAGCACACGAGGGCTGAACGCGTGACAGAACAAGCAGGATTCCTGTAAATGAATAGCCCCCAAGCAATACACGCACACAGAGTGCCCATCCATCAAAGACATCTTGTTGTTACACTTGACACACTTTTTAAAGCCCGAAGGCCTGTGCTCTTTAGAATCCTTAGACATGTTAAAGGCAAGAACACACACACACACACACACACACACACACACACACACACACACACACACACACACACACACACACAGGGGAAAATGGTAGGGGCACCTTCACCACAGAAACCAAACAGAACGCGGGAAACTAGAGCCTCTAACTTAAACAGCCTAGAGACCAAGGGATAACCACAAGAAAAACTAGGTCCTCTAAGTTAAACAGGCCTAGCCCAGGAAAAGAAGGGGAACAACAAACAGTCACACAACAAAGAACCCGCTAACAGAAGGGATCAACCTGCTACCCAACAAGAAACAAAAAACAGGGGAGGACTAGATCCTCTAACTGAAACGGGCCTAGCCTGTAAACACCAAGGGAAACGGGATACCAAGAAAGGTTCAACTGAACCGGTCAGAAGCAAAACACACACACTGGCTATTAAAATAACTTTTGGAGCTACTAAGTTGAAAAATAAGTAGAAAAATTGTACTTAGCCACAGCCAAGAGCGAGACCACATCCGAGCTGTACAAGCGGCAAACGAGATCTGGGGATAGGCGCATTGCAGCATGGGATACCTCTTAGCCACGAGTCAATTGAAGACTTCAAGCTAGAGTATGGCCAAGTCGGAGCCAACCCACGGGTAAGAATGTAGGCGAGACTGGACTACATAACATCTGATGTTATATAAGGTGAAAACACATTGCCTTTGAAATACATAAAGTGCAGAACGGTTAGTTAATTGTGTATTACATTTTTTTTCTGCTATAATTTATGGTATTAACCTCCTGGAAGGTGACTGTATCTATGTACGCCATGGATAGACATATGTAATAATTTAAAGTAGATAACTGTCAGCAATATTATTAACGGGTCCTAGTTAATAGTACCGGTCATAAGAAATCATAGTGATTGTTTACAGATTTATTAAGCAGGCTTGGTTCTTACACTTATTATTTAATATAAAATTACTATGATGCATAAAATAAATAGCTCTTGAGGTGTCAATATAAGGAACTGTTATATTTAGCATTTTAGAGTCTGAAACAGCTAAATGTATGCTAGTACTTTATATGAAGAGATAACTTACACAAAATACTGATTTAAAATGCATCACAAATGCTACTGTTTCTAAGATTGCAAAGTTATATACAATCCTTTTTTTCATGCATAGTTATTCACTGTACAGTATATGTTTTTGTTTGGTTCTTTTTGGTTTATATTTTAGTACATTTCTGAGATAATAACCCATGGGGTAAAATCACACAAGTAATTAATTGAGTATATATATTTTGGGGGAAGGGTGGAGAAATATTTGACATTCTGCTGAAGACATAATAGGATCTGAGTTATAATACATGGTCTGTATTACGTAAAGTGTTTAAATGCATGTTATGATTGTCAAGAGGACACCATTTTCAATAATAACAGTATGAAGGTTATTGGCATACCTCAATTGTACTGTAAAAGTGTCATCACATCAACTGAGGGAGCACTGGCATTTCTAGTTTAATCACATGCGTTTGGACACACACAGTATATCCTTCTATGGTATTTTATGTAATTTAAAGTAATTTGATTTATAGAATATTTATAGAGGCGTCATTCATAAGCAATTGTACAGATGGTAATTATTCAATATTTAGCATTTCTTTGAAATGTGGAATGTGAATATAACACAGATTAATACTGTGTAGTTATGGTATATCAATACACTAAATGTATATAATACAGATTTAAGCTAAATTGCAAAAGAGCTAAAGGATAAAATAAGTAATATAAAGTAAGAGCTCAAGTCATATTTACTGTGAAATTGTAAAACATAAGTATTTGTCTAATAGTACTGACTTTAAATATTTTTAATTTTATAGGGAAATTAATACTATCTAGGTACAGCATTAGAAAAAGTAATTTACTTGCATTAACCTTAACTGATTTTAGATGCTATTAAAGGCTGAAATTAAATATTAACAGATTGGGACAGGAAAGGCTTTATGGTTCAACACATATTGAAAATAAATATTTTCTAGAGGGAGTAGCAGCAGAAATGATAAAGTAACACTAAGGCGATAAGTGAGGGTGGTTTGTATGATTATTTCATTAAACCAGAAATAGTACATGGTAGGTGGTGTAAATATTTTTATAATCAGATTATTAGCTAGGTTTAGCTAGGTTTAAGATTTTGTCCATAGCAAAATATGTTAAAGTTAATTATATATTTATATAATTATATATATAAATTTATAGTCACTTGCTTAAAAAAAAATATTTAATCTTGCTAGAACTGTTACATTTCAAAGATGTCAACATACATAAATGTATTTCAATGAATGTAAATGGTCTTAATATTCCTATGAAGAGAGGTAGTTTACTTAAAATATCTTAAAATAAATAAAGTCAATATAGTCTTTTTACAAGAAACACATTTATTTAAAAAGATTTAGATAAGTTGTCATTCAAAGAGCATTAACTCACAATACAGTTTTAAATGGAGAGGCACTATAATACTTTCGAAAAAAATTGACTATGCCTAGAATGATTAATTTTTACTCTGATAAAAATGGTATGACGGGACTGGTTGAATTTGTATTTGAGATCAATAAGACATTTTATACATCTGTAAATGTCTATTAGAATCTTGGAATTGGTTCTAAAGTGGCAAAAAATATCCAGACATTATAACCTTACATGAAAAAGGAGAATTTTTGTTGGCTGGTGATTTTAATTGTATTTTACCGGAAAAAGGATACTATCAATGATAAAAAAAAGATTATCAGCTACTGCTAAACAATTAAATTTTACAAGTATAATAAATCTAAGGGATATTCATGAATTAAAATTGGCAAACTCCATTAATTTTACCCATTGCTCAACTAAATTTGGTACACAAACAAATATAAAGTCTTTGCATCAAATGGACTATCTTAAAGTAGAAGTATCAATAATTTCATACCCTTTGTCCGACCATAAATTTAACCTTAATCTAAAATCTAATAATTTATTTTTTTGGCAAATAATTTTGGCTTATATAGTTAAAATTAATGGATTTAAAGAAGGTTTCTAAAATAATTAAAACTGTTTACGGATATTAACAACAGTAGTGAAGTTACTGCCATCATTTTATGGGATACATTAAAAGCTTAAGCTAAAGAGTTGGTATCTTCAAAAAAAGAAGGAATGGGATAATCAGTTAATTGTTCTTCAATCAAAAATTGATAAATTTAATAAATGTAAAATTTCCTGATAGGAATGTTAACTCAGAAGTGAAGGCATTAAATCAGAAATATAATGAGATATTAAATAATAAAGATTCGATAAATATGGAAAAACTTAAATTACAAACCTACTCTGTAAATTCTAGAAATTTACATAGGCTGGCCATTAGATCAATAGCACTGAATATGGCAAATCGTATTAAAGAGACAACATATCAACCAAATAATAAACTTTAAAAAGCAATAGGACATATTAGAAGCCTTTAGGAGACATTATGAAGAAATTAATAATAGAAACTCAATATTAGATAATAATGGTGTAAAAGATATTTTTAAAGGAAAATATAAAATAAAAAAAAAATACTAGAACAGACAATCCAATTGCTTTTAGGGAACTTAAAGAACAAATTGAAGATTTAAAAAAAAATAAGAATCCTGGTCTATACGGTTTAATTCCAGAGTTATAATTCCTGACAACATTCTAAGGGTATTATTGAATGCATTTGATGATGTTTCATTGATATCTCCTATTTTGAAGCAACTGAAAGATCCTAACTTATGTAGTTCTTATTGCCGTATATCTCTATAAAATGCCGACTATAACATTTTGATGGCTGTTTTAGCAAAAAGATTAAACAACATGATGTCATACCTAGCTGAGGATGATCAAACTGGTTTTATCTTAAATAGAATGGTGCAAGATAACATTTTCTCTTTAACTTTCAATAATCAGCCTAAATGTGAGTAAAGCTTTTGACTCATTTAATTGGACATATTTACATAACATACTTAAAGAATATAACTTCTCTTCAAATTTCATAGTGTTAGTAATTAAATTTTATAATACCTTTTCTTTCATTAAAATTTGATCATTTATTTCTAGTTCTTTCAAAACATTAAAAGGAGAAAATGAGGATGCCCGTTATCACCTTTATTGTTCACCTTTTTGATAGAACCCTTTGCCACTTATATTAGAACTAATACGAAATAAAAGGTTTTTCTATAAGTGATTATTATAGTTCTAAAGTTCAACTATTTGCGCATTGTATTTTATTAACTAGTAGTAATACTAAATCTTCATTAGAACACATTACTGATACAAAAATATATTGAAAAATTTCTAGACTAAAATTCAATCATAACAAAAACATTATAAATAAATAAACAACTTTCAAAGAAAACATAAGGAACTCAACTGGGAGAGTAAACAACTAAGTACTTGGGAATAATTATAAAACTTACTTGATAAGGATTCATTATTATTAAATTATAGAATCTTAATTAATAAAATATTTAAATTGAAAATTTTAATAAAATATATTTCTCAGCAGAGTTAAACTCACACTGATAAAAATTATACTTTTGCCAAAAACATTATATCTTGCTCAGCCATTACTCTTACTTCCCTCTAAAATAATTACCAAGAGGTTATATATTGCTAACATTTTTATGGTATACCAAAAAAGTACAGTTGTATACACTTACCATAAATGTAGCTGTTCGAGTGTATTCACTGTTGCAGTCATCACATTTGGGTTATCCCTGCCATGGTAGCCCTCGGCTGGCCCGAATATCAGAGAGTTAGTATTTTTGCGTCAGTTGCTGTCGCTTGAGGACTGATGTCAGGTCGTCAGTAGTATAAAGTAAGGCAGCCGATGCCATTACATCAGTTTTTCTTGCCCTAACCTGTCAGGAGCCCCCAAAGTAGGAGGCCAGGTTCTGGTGGAAGAACCCCACCAGTGGAAAATAAATACCAATATGTCCCTTGTAAGGAAAGGAGAACAGCAAGGAAGAATGGCAATAAAAGGAGAAAGAGAATAAAGGGGGATGGGGGAGGGAAACTAGGACTGCAACAGTGAATACACTCTAACATCTACATTTATGTTAAATGTACACAACTGTACTAAGTTCTTCATGTTTCACTGTTGCAGTCATCATATTTGGGTAGATTCCCAAAGCTGAGGAAATGGGTGGAGGCAGTCAATGAAACTAGGGGCTGGCTAGGATGCCCTGCAAGACTGCAGAGGAAAACCCTGCCCTGGATATGGAGAAGAGAGGCAAGTGGTAATGCTTGGTAAAAGTGTGAACAGATGTCCAGGTGGCAGCGTCCAGGATGTCCCTGGTGGGGATTCCTCTGAGGAAAGCTACTGAGGTGGATGCTGCTCTGGTGGAGTGTGTCCTGACCCCCTTGCAGGGAGGCTTTCCATGCTGTTTGTAGCATAAATGGATGCAGTGTGCTATCCATTTGGACATGGTTTGCTTGGAGATGGCTTTGCCTTCTGCCCTGTAGCAAAGCTAACCAGCAACTGATAAGACTTTCTGAAGGATTTAGTCCTGTCCATATAGAATCTGAGCTGTCTGTGCACATCTAGAAAGTGACAAATCCTTTCCCCCTTGTTCTGGGGATTAAGAAAGAAGGTGGGCAAATGAATTGATTGGCTGAGAGCCACACTGGACACCACCTTGGGCATGAAGGATGGGTTAGTTCTGAGAGATACTCTGTCTGCTTGGAAGATGATGAAGGCTTTCACTGCCATGAGTGCTTGCAGCTCAGAGACTCTTCTGGCTGAAGTGATGGCCAGAAGGAATGCTGTCTTTTAGGAGAGAAATTTTAACTCTGCAGAAGAAGCTGGTTCGAATGGGGGCAGGGTGAGCTTTTCCAGGACAAAGTTAATGTCCCACGCTGGTGTTGGTGCCCTTCTAGGGGGCCTCAGGTTGCTAGCCCCTCTGAGGAACTGTTTGATCAAAGTGTGCAAGAAAAGGAGCTGCTCAGTGGGAAAATGAGCAGAAAAGTACAGTTGTGTACACCTACCATAAATGTAGATGTTCGAGTGTCTTCACTGTTGCAGTCATAACTGTAGGGTGCTCCTCCCGGCAGGCAGCCCGAGGTCGGCCAGAATCCTAAAGTCTGGGTCCGGCGTCGGCTGTACAAGCTAGTACCCTGACGTCAGTACGCTCTGGTACATAGCCCTCAGCCGACGCCATCTTCTCCAGCCTTTCTTGCCCTAGATGTCAGAAGTCCCAATAAATCAGAAATGAATCCAACAAGGAAACACAAATACACCACAAATAAGAGAAAAGAGGGATAGGAGGGAGGAAACACCGACTGCAACAGTGAAGACACTCAAACATCTACATTTATGGTAGGTGTACACAACTGTACTATGTTCTTCGTGTTTCACTGTTGCAGTCATAACTGTAGGGTGGAATCCCAAAGCAGTGAAAAAGGGGAGGAGGCTTAGACAGAAGAAGGGGCAGCAAGAAGACCCTGCAAAACAGCAGAGGCAAAGCCTGCCCTGGTCTTAGAATACAGAGGAGATTGTAGTGCTTGGAAAAGTATGCACAGAACTCCAAGTGGCAGCTTCAAGATATCCTTGGTAGGAACTCCTCTGAGAAAAGCTGTAGAAGTGGCAGCTGCTCTAGTAGAATGACTTCTCACAGTACCTGGAAACTGTTTCCCATGATGAGTGTAACAAAATCTGATTCCATAAGCAATCCATTTGGAAATAGTTTGTTTTGAAATAGCTTTTCCAAGAGAACTGGAGGCAAAAGAAACAAACAATTGATTAGATTTTCTGAACTCTTTAGTCTTGTCCAGGTAAAATCGTAACGGTCTGTGCACATCCAATGAATGCAAAATCCTTTCCCCTTTATTTTGAGGATTAGGAAAGAAAGAAGGAAGGTGAATTGTCTGATTTAAAGCCACTTTCGAAATCACCTTAGGCATGAAAGTAGGATTGGTCCTCAAGGATACTCTGTCCTGGTGGAAAATAAGGTATGGTTCCACAGCCATGAGAGCTTGCAACTCTGAGACCCTTCTGGCAGAAGTCAATGCTAACAAAAGAACTGTCTTCCAAGATAAAAACTTAATATCTGAAGATGCAGCAGGCTCAAAAGGAGGCAAAGTAAGTTTTTCTAAAACATAATTAAGATCCCAAGCAGGAACAGGAGGGGTCCTGGGAGGCCGCAAATTCTTGGCCCCTCTCAAGAATTGTCTCACCAAAGGATGAGAAAAAAAGTACAGTTTTGTACCTACCATAAATGTAGATGTTCGAGGATCCACATTGCTGCAGTCATAAAGTACAGTTTTGTACCTACCATAAATGTAGATGTCCGAACTGGATAGCATCTGCAGTCATAACAAATGGGTAGTCCTGTCGTCAGGCAGCCCTTCAGTCGGCCGGATTCCAAAGTCTGGGTCTGGCTTCGGCCGATGTCGCACTTCACCCGACGTCATCTCTGTTGGTCTGCGGGTATAAAAGCATCGGCCGACGCCATTTTCTTCAGTGTTTCTTGCCCCAGGTGCCAGTTGCCCTTTTAGAAGGCTAAATTTGGATAAATGCCAATGTATGCAGATAAGGTAGAAAGCAAATACAAAATGTAGGCATATATATATACATATGTACAAACAAATACACCATAAGAGACTCCCCCCCAGCTAGCTATTAGGAGTGTAAATACCCTAGGAGTACCACAGAGGGGAAGGAGGGTGGGTAATCCTGACTGCAGATGCTATCCAGTTCGGACATCTACATTTATGGTAGGTACAAAACTGTACTATGTCCTTCATGGATGCATCTGCAGTCATAACAAATGGGTAGAATACCATAGCTAAACTAGGGGTGGAGGAAGTGAAAAAATTATGGTGTAGTTAGGATCCCTTGCAGTACAGCAGTGGCAAACCCTGCTCGGGATCTAGAATATAGAGGTAGATTGTAATGCTTGGCAAATGTATGCACGGAGGTCCAAGTAGCCGCCTCAATAATGTCCTTGGTTGCCACTCCTCGTAAGAAAGCTGTGGTAGTGGCTGTAGCTCTTGTTGAATGAGGCCTTATGTTCTGTGGCATTGGTTTTCCATGGAAGGAGTAACAGAATCTGATGCAATTTCCTATCCATTTGGAGATTGTCTGTTTGGAAATTGCTTTTCCTTCCTTTCCTGGTGCATAGGCCACTAACAGCTGGTCAGTTTTTCTGTTACCTTTGGTTCTGTCCAGGTAGTAGCGTAACTGTCTATGTACATCCAAAGTATGCAGTAGCCTTTCCCCCCTGTTCTGAGGGTTGGGAAAGAAGGTAGGCAGGTGGATTGTCTGGTTTAAGGACACTCTGGATACCACCTTTGGCATAAATGTAGGATTAGTCCTCATGGAGACTCTATCTTGATGGAAGATCAGGAAGGGTTGTACTGCCATTAAGGCCTGGAGTTCTGAAACCCTTCTTGCTGAAGTAATTGCCAGAAGGAAAGCAGTTTTCCATGATAGGTGTTGCAGATCCGCTGTTCCTGCTGGTTCAAATGGAGGAGTGTCAATTTTTCAAGTACAAAATTCAAGTCCCATGTTGGTAGTGGTGGTTTCCTAGGAGGTTTTACATTCTTGATTCCTCTGAGGAATTGCCTAAGTAGAGGTGCGAGAAGACAGGTGGATCAGAACTGTATTCTGCAGAAATAGCTGAAGCATGTATCTTGATGGAGGAATAGGACAGTCCTGTGTGTAGAAGCTCTGCCAAGTACTCCAGGATGTTGGCAATGTCTAAGTTTGACGCCTCTTTTCCTCTTTCCGCACTCCAAGTGGCAAACCTTTTCCATTTTCCTGCATAGTTCCTTCTTGTTGAAGGTCTGCGGGCTTCCAGTATAATGTCTTTAACCCTTTGAGATAGGACTGGGTTAGTTGTTCTTAAGTTATGTACCAGGCAGTAAGCTGTAAGGTCTTTAGGTTTGGATGCAGGATGTTGTAGTTGTTCTGAGTTAACATCAAAGGCATCAGGGGGATTGACCACATTATCCCCTGAGACATGCTCCTCAGCAGGGGTACCAGTGTTGCCTTGGCCAATTCGGAGCTATTAGAATCATCCTTGGTTGTTCCTCTTTGATTTTCAGTAGTACTTTGTGCATCAAAGGAAGAGGTGGGTATGCATATGCTGTCAGGCCTTTCCAGCTCAAGGAAAGGAGTCCACCTTCCATGCAAGCGGGTGAAATGTCCTTGTGCAGAATTTCCTGAGCTGGTGGTTGAGTGGGGAAGCGAACAGGTCTATTTGTGGCATTCCCACTTTTTGTGATGGTCTTGAAAATGTCCGGGTGCAGCATCCATTCGTGAGCATCCGAGGTGGTTCTGCTTAACATATCTGCTAGGGTATTTTCTTTTCCTGGCACGAAGGTTGCCTGTAACTGGATGTTGTAGCTCAGAGCCATGTTCCAAAGGTCCAGAGTCATTCTGCATAGGGGGTAAGAATGCGTGCCCTCTTGCTTGTTGATGTACCACATGACTGTGGTGTTGTCTGTCCTTATCAATAAATGGCCTTCCTTGAGGAAAGGTTTGAATTTCTGGATTGCTAGTTGCACTGCCAGCATTTCTTTTTGGTTTATGTGTAGGTGCAGCTGGTCTGGGGTCCACAATCCTTGTATGCATTTGTCCAACATGTGTGCCCCCCAGCCTTGGTCTGAGGCATCCGTTGTGATGGTCTGGTTCGCTTGACCTTTGTGGAAGGGCAAGCCTAGGTTTGCCTGGCATGCTTGGGCCCACCATAGGAATTCTTGTTTCAGGCATGGGATTAGTGGGATTTCGGTTTCTAAGCTGTGCCTGTGTTGAGACCATAAGTTTTTTAGGTACCACTGTAGCTTTCTCATATGCAGTCTGGCATGAGGAATCAAGATTATGCATGATGCCATGAATCCCAAGGCCTGTAGCACCTTTCTTGCTGTTAGTTTGTTCTGTTTTGTTAATGCCAAGAAGTAAAGGGGTAGTTGTTCTTGTTTTTCTGCAGTCAGGAATGCCATTTGTTTTACTGTGTCCAATTCTGCACCCAAGAAGGTTCTTGTCTGGGATGGGATCAGCCTTGACTTTTTTAAGTTGACTGTGTATCCCAGGGCTTGTAGCAAGCAAATGACCCTTTGTAAATCTGTTGTCAGCTTGTCTCGTTGTCCGCTTGTAGCAGGCAGTCGTCCAGGTATGGATAGATTTGGATTCCTGTAGCCTGCAATGGCGATTACTGATGCCAGGCATTTTGTGAATACTCTGGGCGCAGTAGATAAGCCAAAAGGCAATGCTGAGAATTGATAATGCTCTGATCCTGCAAGGAATCTGAGGTATCTTCTGCAAATTGGTCGTATGGGGACGTGCAGGTATGCCTCCTTGAGATCTAGAGTTACCAGCCAACACTCCTTGCCCAGCATGGGAAGAAGTTGCTGCAAGGTCAGCATTTTGAATTTTGGAACGATGATGTATGTGTTTAAGATGGACAGATCGAGAATGGGTCTCCAAGTTTTTTTCTTTTCTTGGGACTAGAAAGAGTCTGGAGTAAAATCCTTTGCCCTGTTGATTTACTGGCACCCTCTCCACAGCTCTCATGTTGGTTAGCTGAATTACCTGGTTTTGAGCTTCTGTTCTTTGAGTTGGAGGTAAGTTTGGCATTCCTCTTTTTACTGGTAAGGTGTGGAAGTGGAACCTGTAGCCTTGGTCTATGGTTTTTAAAATCCACTTGTCTTTTGTGATATAGTGCCAGTTTTGTGAAAATAAGGCTAATTTTCCGCCTAAAGGAGCTGCTAATTGCTCTCTGGTAGGCGGTGTCAGGACGAGTCACTGTGAATGTCCTGTTGCAGTGGCAGTGGTTGTGGCAGAGCCTCGCTGGTTATTACCTTGCCACTGTCTTCCTCTGTAGGCACTTCCTCTGGGTTGGTTTCTGCCTCGAGCGTCTATACCTGCCTCTTTGGTTCTTTGAGGAGTCTGGAAAGGACCAATTTTTGGCAGGCCAATTTCTGCTAAACCGAGGGGGCTGAACCTGTAAGAAATCCTTAACTGTTTGTACAGATTTTGCCTTCTCTTCCATTTTCTTCATTACTTGTTGAGCAGAGGTACAAAATAGACAGTCCTTATCCATAGGAGCATCCAACAGCTTTGCTTTTACCTGATCCGGAAGGACCTGCTCTTTCAGCCATGCATGCCTTCTTATCACTGTGCCAGTCATGGCTGATCTAAATGAAGCCTCCAGTGCATCATAGCCACATTTTAAAGAATGGTTACTAACCTGTTGTATGTTATTTACCATTTCTAAAATATATTTCTTATCTAAGGGTTCTTCAGAAGAAACTTTCTTAGACAACTGATCAAGCATAAACTCTTGGTATTGTATCATGTGAAACTGACAGTTTAAAGCTCTAGCTGAGAGAGTGGCAGAGGTGTAGACTTTTTTGCCCCATCTGTCTAAAGACCTGGCTTCCCTTTCAGAAGGGAGAGGGTTTTTTGTAGAGGTAGAAGCTACTGCCTTAGGCCCCTGGGCTATAGTCTCAGGATCTGCAAGTGGGGCCCTGAAAAGGTGGTGATGAGTGTTGGGTACCCTGTAAAATCTGTCAGGTTTGGCAGGGGCTGGTGGTAAAGAATCAGGAGCAGTGCAAACATCATTAAATGCATCATCCACAACAGGCAAGACTGGAGGTATAGCTAAGGGCCTATGTTGTGGTAGGTGCAGAAAAGTTCTAAGCCTTTTTCTTGAGTCTGAGAAATCCTGTTCTTGCCATTGGAATTGCTCTCTCATGGCATGTAAGGTTTCCCCAAAAGAGAATTCTTCTGGAGGTGAGGCCGATGGAATGGATTCATCAGCATCGGAGTCTTCATAAGTGGACAAAGGAGCCTCAGGCTGGTCTGTAGTGTCTGAGACTTCCGAAGAGTCATCAGAGTACTCCTGCTGGGGAGGCTCTGTTCTAGGTCTCTTTTCTGGGGGCTGAGAGGCCCTGTCTGGGTGTGATTGGGATCCCCTGATTAAGGAAATCAAATCCTCTGCCAGAGTAAGCATTTGAGAACTAGAAGGGTGTCTGTGAGAGGGGGTCTTAGCAGGAACTGTTTTAGCAGTTTTGGCTGCTTTGGCCCTGGCAAAGGCCTTGATAGACATTGTTGCAGGAGGCCTAGCAGCACCACGTGCTGGAGTGGAAACATCCAAAGGGATGGTGTCAGATAAATCAGTAGAGGCCCCAGTAGTAGCTAAAGTTTCAGAGGTCGATTCAGCTAAAGTAGCAGGAGTCTCGGTAGAAATCAGGGTTTCGGCTGAGGATTGACCGGTTTTCTCGGTTTCGGCCGAAACCGAGACACTCGCGGTTTGCTTATCCGTGGTTTCAGCCGCAACCGCAGGCCGCGAGTGTCGGACCTTTTCTTTGCGTTTTAATTGTTTGGGTAGTCGGATGTTCCGGCGGCATAATGTACGCAAAATCTGAGCGAAAAACTGTTCAGCGAACTCCGACCGGCGTCTAAGCGTTCGTCGGTTGAAGGATGAACAAGCTAGGCAGGCAGCAACGTCGTGGTCTGGGCCTAAACAAGGTAGGCAGTAAGAGTGGAAATCCTTATGAGGTATTTGTTTCCCACAGGTTAAACAATTGTTTACTTTTTCTGACATCGGCTGAGGCAAGAAAAGGTCCCCAACGGGGTACTTAGCTTTTTAGAAGTCTTCGAAGTAGTATTCGGTAGTAGGAATCTCTGGATCTGACCGACCGGCACTTGCAAACAGCTTCTGCTTCGGGCGCCACGCGGCAAGAAAGACTGGAGAAAATGGCGTCGGCCGATGCTTTTATACCCGCAGACCAACAGAGATGACGTCGGGTGAAGTGCGACATCGGCCGAAGCCAGACCCAGACTTTGGAATCCGGCCGACTGAAGGGCTGCCTGACGACAGGACTACCCATTTGTTATGACTGCAGATGCATCCATGAAGGACATCCTGTGGGTAGTCCGCTGTCCTCGGTCGGCCCGAATACCAAAGAGTTAGGCTGACGTCGGTCATGATTGCCCGGAGCTGACATCAGTACGTAGCGGTACTTAAGCGCATGACCGACGTCATATCCTCAGTCTTTCTTGCCCCAGATGTCAGAATGCCTTTAAAAAGAAAAGGCCAGACCCAAAAGAAAAAGAAAAATAGAATGCCCAACAACCAGAAAAGGAAAAGATAACAATAATCCCAAGGGCACAACAACCACAATAACCACCCCAACACCAGAGGGGAAGGAGGGAGGGAAAATAGGACTGCAGCAATGTGGATCCTCGAACATCTACATTTATGGTAGGTACAAAACTGTACTATGTTCTTCGTCTCACATTGCTGCAGTCATAACCTGTGGGTAGAATCCCAAAGCAACGGAAAAAGGGAGGCTGGCAAACTAAAAGGCATTAGGGGCTGCTAACATGCCCTGTAAGACTGCAGTGGCAAATCCAGCCCTGGACTTAGAATAAAGAGGAAGATGGTAATGCTTGGAAAAAGTGTGAACTGAACTCCAAGTATCTGCTTCTAAAATATCTTTAGTAGCTACACCCCTCAGAAAAGCAGTAGATGTAGCAGTAGCCCTAGTGGAATGAGGCCTGATCCCAGCAGGAACATTCTTCCCATGATGGGAATAACAAAAAGCAATACAGTTACCAATCCACTTTGAAATAGTCTGTTTAGACACAGCTTTCCCTTGAGAACTCAAAGCAAAAGAAACAAATAACTGTTGAGTCTGTCTGAACTCCTTAGTTCTGCTCAAATAGTAACGTAACTGTCTGTGGATATCCAACGAATGCAAAACTTTTTCCCCTTTATTTTGGGGATCAGCATAAAAAGTAGGCAAATGGATAGACTGGTTCAAGGCCACATTAGAAATAACTTTTGGCATAAAAGTAGGGTTAGTACGCAAAGAAACTCTGTCCTTATGGAATATCAGAAAAGGTTCAATTGCCATGAGAGCCTGCAATTCAGATACCCTCCTAGCAGAAGTGATGGCCAACAAAAAAGCAGTCTTCCAAGACAAAAACTTCAATTCAGACGTAGCTGCAGGTTCAAAAGGAGGCAAAGTAAGCTTCTCCAACACAAAATTGAGATCCCGGGAAGGAGTAGGAGCTCTACGTGGGGGTCTTATATTTTTTGCCCCTCTAAGAAATTGTTTAAGCAAAGAATGCGAAAATAAAGGGGGGTCACAATCATAGTGAGCAGAAATAGCTGCAGCATGAACCTTCACTGAGGAAAATGACAAACCCTTATCCAGTAATTCAGTAAGGTACTGTAGAGTAAAACTCAAATTAGGCCCCGAGACATCAAAGCCCTTTGTTGTGCTCCAAAGAAAAAATCTCTTCCATTTGTCAGCATAAACTTTTCTGGTGCTAGGCCGCCTAGCTTCCAATAGGACATCTAAAACTTGTTGAGGAAGCTGAGATTCCACAGGTTCTAAAACAGAATTCGCCAGGCTGTTAGATGTAGAGACTGCACTCTGACATTGAGCAAATGATTGCTTGACTGGGACAACAAGTGAGGAAGCTGTGGCAAGGGCCAAGGAGGCTCCTGAATTAAACTCCTCAGCAGAGGATACCAGTGCTGACGTGGCCAATCTGGTGCTATTAGAATCATGCAAGGCTTGTCCCGCCTGACTTTCAAGAGTACCTTGGGAAGGAGAGGCAGAGGAGGGAAAGCATAGACGTGAAGGTTGTTCCAACTGAAAGATAGAGCATCCACTTTCCAAGCTTTTGGGTGAAACATCTTTGTGCAAAATTTTGGTAGTTGGAAATTTAGATGAGAAGCGAACAGATCTATATCTGGAGTTCCCCAAAGCATTGTCAACTGCTGGAACACCTGAGAATCCAATTTCCACTCGTGGGGGTCCACAATATGCCTGCTCAAGACATCTGCTAGGGAGTTCTGTGCTCCTGGCAGAAACCGAGCTTGAAGAGTAATGTGCAAACTTAGAGCTGTCTCCCACAAAATCATTGCCTGCCTGCAAAGAGGGTAAGAGTGGGTTCCCCCCTGCTTGTTGATGTACCACATGACTGTAGTGTTGTCTGTTTGAATCAACACCTGTCCTGGTTGAAGAAGGCCCTTGAAAGCCAACAGGGCAAACTGGACTGCTAGCATCTCCTTCATGCTGATATGCAAATGCTGTAGTCTGGGAGGCCACGTGTCTTGAATCCATTTCCCATTGAAGTGTGCTCCCCAAGCCAGTTCTGAGGCATCCGTCGTTATGATCTGACTCGCCTCTGGTCGGATCACAGAGAGTCCCTTGTTTAGGTGACATTCCTGTGCCCACCACAAGAATTCCTTCTGAATGCAAGGTATTATCCGAATGACAGTGTCCAGATTGTGGCAGTGTTGAGTCCATACACTTTTGAGATACCATTGAAGCTTCCTCATATGCAGTTTGGCATTGGGAAGTACTAGAATGCAAGATGCCATGAACCCCAAGGCTTGTAGGACTGTCCTTGCAGTCAGCCTGGACCGTACTGATAACTGCTGGAAGTATAGGTGAAGAGTTCTTTGTTTGTCCGGGGTCAGAAAAGCCATCTGAGAAGCTGTATTCAGTCTCACACCCAGAAAGCACATGTCCTGAGAGGGTACTAGACTGGACTTTATTTCGTTCACAGAATACCCTAGGCACCTTAAAACTGCCATTACATACTGCAGATGCTGAAGTAACTTGTCTTTGTCTTGAGCAAGAATCAGGCAATCGTCCAGATAAGGATAAATTTGAATTCCCCTCAGTCTGAAGAATGCTATGACAGGGGCCAGAACCTTTGTGAACACCCTGGGCGCAGTAGATAAACCAAAGGGCAATGCAGAGAACTGATAATGAGAAGTACCAGCCCGGAAACGCAGAAACCTCCTGCAACTGGGCCTGATAGGAATGTGAAGATAGGCCTCTTTGAGATCCAGAGTTACCATCCAGTGATCTTTGCCTAACATAGGCAGAAGTTGCTGTAAAGTTAACATCTTGAACTTTGGAATGTCTAGGTATGTATTGAGAATGGACAAATCCAGAATTGGCCTCCAGGAGTTTCCTTTCTTTGGAACTAGGAAAGGCGAGTAAAACCCTAGGCCTACTTCTGACGGAGGAACCACCTGGATTGCTCCCAGCTGTAAAAGCAAAGAAATTTGTTCCTGCGCCTCCAGCCTGTGCTGAGGAGGTACGTCTGGCATGCCTTTGAAAGGAGGAAAAGTGTGGAAATAAAACTTGTAACCTAGATCTATTATGTCCAACACCCATTTGTCCTGGGTGACCAAATGCCAATTCTGTTTGAAAAGAGCCAACTTTCCCCCTAGAGGAGCTGCCAGACAGGAGGGATCTGGCAGCAGAAAATACAGGTCATTGGGTCTGTTTACGAAAAGGCTGACCCCTGCCCTCACCAGAAGATTGTGCAGGAGAACTCCAAGTCCTAGGTCTGAAGGAACCCTGAGCTTGAGCTTTACCCCTACCACGTCTAGACCTGCCCCTGGACTGAAAATCTGAAGAAGGGTAGGACCATCCTTTTGCAGGCCAATTTCTGCTAAATTTAGGGGGCTGCACTTGCAAAAAATCCTTAACCGTCTGCATCGACTTAGCTTTCTCTTCCATCTTTTTCAAAACTGACTCCACAGGAGAACCAAAAAGAACTTCAGAATGAAGAGGAGCATCCAAAATCCGAGCTTTCACATGCTCTGACAAATTTTGATCCTTAAGCCAGGCATGTCTTCGAGTAACTGAACCAGTAGCAGCCACCCTGGAAGAAGCCTGAATAGCATCAAAGCCACACTGCAAGGCATGTTTACCAACCTGATCAGAAGCATGAACCAAGTCCTGCAATTCCTTGCACTCTATACCCTCAGACAAGGCATCTACCTTAGATTTCAATTGACCTAACAAAAAGTTCTGATATTTCAGCATATGAAATTGGCAATTTAAAGCCCTCATAGCTAACGTAGAAGAGGTGTACACTTTTTTTCCCCACCTATCCAAAGCTCTAGAATCTTTGTCCAAAGGAACCGGATTCTTAACCACAGAAGCCTTAACACCCTTAGGCCCTTGAATAATGGTTTCTGGGTCAGCCCTAGGACTCTTATACAAATATTTATGAGCCTCTGGGACTCTGTAATACCTGTCTGGCTTGATAGGGGCAGGGGGTAAGGAATCAGGATTAAGTGAAGCCTCAGAAAAAACATCTTGAACAACATCTAAAACAGGGGGAATAGCCAAAGGCCTATGTTGTGGCAAAAACAAAAATTCCCTTAACCTCTTACGAGAATCCGAAAAATCCTGACCTTCCCACTTGAAATGCTCCCTCATGGAATGCAGGGTTTCAGAAAAGGAAAAATCCTCTGGAGGAGATGCAGAAGGACAGGAATCCTCAGCCTCCGAATCTGAATAAGAAGGAAAATCCTGAATATCCTCAGCTGAGGACTCAGAATAATCTGAAGAATGCTCTATTCCTTCTAAATCTGCCTCCACCCTAGGCCTCTTCTCAGGAGGGGGCATAGAACCCCTAATCAAAGTAATCAAATCCTCTGCCATTTTCAGCATATGTTTTTTAGGAACAAAACCTGAAGAACTAGGGCTATGTCCCGTACCAGTAGGACCAGATTTAGACTTAGCAGGCCCTTTAGTCACTGAAGTAGAAGGCCTAATAACCTTTTGTAAGGATGGAACCACAGAAACTTGAGAAGCCCCCTCGGCCTGGTCCAACTCCTGAGAGACCAACTCCTGTAAAAGTAAAGGCTCCCCCTGGGATTCAGCCGAGGCCTCGGCTAGATCCACAGATTCAACCGTGATTTCCATAGAACCGGCGTCCGCAACGGATGACTCCTCCGGTTTAGACCTTAAAGCTTTCTCTTTTCTCTTTTTCGCGGTAGCTGGCGTCGGAGTATCCGACGGCATGTTGTAGTTACACCGCTTACCGAAAACCAACCGAGCACAGTCTAATCTACGTTTAATGGTGCGCTTATTGAATCTAGTGCAAAAGCGACACCCGACAACGTCGTGCTCAGGCCCCAAGCAAGGAATACAGAGAGAATGGTAGTCCCTATGAGGTATCTGTTTCCCACAAGAAATACAATTATTAACTTTTTCTGACATCCGGATAAACTGAAGCAAGAAAAGACAAAAGTTTTCCCCAACGGAGTACTTAGCCCAACTTGGTCTTCGGTCTGAAACTCGAAATAGAAAATTTCAGAATGCCGAACGGCACTTGCAAACGCTGCTTCTGCTTCGGACCACACGGCAAGAAAGACTGAGGATATGACGTCGGTCATGCGCTTAAGTACCGCTACGTACTGATGTCAGCTCCGGGTGATCATGACCGACGTCAGCCTAACTCTTTGGTATTCGGGCCGACCGAGGACAGCGGACTACCCACAGGTTATGACTGCAGCAATGTGAGACGAAGAACATCAGGAGGATCTGAATTGAAATGAGCAGAAATAGCAGAAGCATGAATCTTAATGGAAGAAAAGGAAAGTCCTTTAGACAAAAGATCCGAAAGGTAAAGCAAAATAGAAGAGAGATCAGGCACCAGAGGGTCCGAGCCTCAGTCCTGCATCCAAATACAAAACCTCTTCCATTTAGAGGCATAGGATTTCCTAGTGCTAGGCCGTCTAGCTTCCAGAAGAACATCCAAAACTTGTTTGGGAAGACTAGAAGAAATCAAATTCCTTTGAAGAGCCAAGCTGCAAGGCAAAGGGTCTTGAGATTGGAATGTAGTAACTGACCCTGATGCTGGGACAGAAGAGAAGGGTTCAGAGGTAGAATCCAAGGAGGCTCCAAGAACAGGTGCTTTAAAGTTGGATACCAAAACTGTCGAGGCCAATTTGGAGCAATCAAGATGAGGAACTTGGGCTTGTCCTGTTTTATCTTCAGTAATACCGAGGTAGTAGAGGAAGAGGAGGAAGGCATATCCCGAAAGGCTTCTCCAGCTGAAGGACAGGGCATCCACTTTCCAAGCTGTTTTGTGGAAGGACCTGGTGCAAAAGCGAGGCAGCTGATGATTGAGATGGGATGCAAACAGATCTATCTGGGGACATCCCCAAACTGCAATAATCCTGTTGAATAAGTTGGTGTCTAGCATCCATTCGTGAGGATCTGAAATGTTTCTGCTCAGGCTGTCTGCTAAGAGATTCTGTTCTCCTGGAATGAATTGAGCCTGGAGATGTAGATTCAGATTTAGAGCTGTGTCCCATAAAGCCATAGCTAGTCTGCAAAGGGGTGAATGAGAACCCCTGCTTGTTTATGTACCACATGATTGTGGTGTTGTCTGTGCGAATTAGCAGAGGCCCTGGTTGCAAAAAGTTCTTGAAGGCTAGAAGAGCATTTTGAACTGCCAACATTTCCTTCAGATTGATGTGCCAGTGAAGATGGTCCTTTGTCCAGGTTCCCTGCTGGCAACTGTCTAGAAAGTGTGCTCCCCAAGCATAATCCGAGGCGTCTGTGGTTATGATTTGAGAAGGCTGAGGTAGACGAAAAGGCTTTCCTTCGTTTAAAGCACACACCCTGGACCACCAGAGGAACTCCTTCTGGAGGCAGGGGATCAGAGGAATCAGAATGTCCAGATCGTGGTAATGCTGTGACCATACACTTTTCAGATACCACTGAAGCTTTCTCATATGAAGCCTTGCATTTGGAATCAACAGAATGCAGGAAGCCATGTAGCCCAGTGCCTGCAGGAATTTCCTTGCAGTGAGCTGAGATAGAGTTGCCAAGGTGTTGAAAATTGAAGCCAGCTGTGTTTGTTTTTCTGGAGTGAGGAAGGCCCTTTGTAAGGTTGTATTTAAGAGGGCTCCCAAGAACACCATTTGTTGAGAAGGGATCAAATGTGACTTTTTTGTGTTCACTGAGAATCCCAGTAGGAGGAGAAGACGTTGAACAAATTCCAGATGTTGAAGTAGAAGATCCTTGCTGTCTGCCTGAATAAGGCAGTCGTCCAAATAGGGGTAAATCTGAATCCCCTGAAGTCTGCAATAAGCCACTACTGGTGCCAGGCACTTGGTAAAGACTCTGGGCGCAGTAAATAAACCAAAGGGCAGTACAGAGAATTGAAAGTGTCTCGAACCTGCCTTGAATCTGAGGAATTTCCTGCGTTCCTGCCTGATGGGAATATGTAAGTAGGCTTCCTTTAAGTCCAATGTCACCATCCAGGCGTCCTGAGAGAGCACTGGAATTAGTTGCTGCAGAGTAAGCATCTTGATTTTTGGAATTTCCAAAAAGGTGTTTAACACAGAAAGGTCCAGAATAGGTCTCCATGAGCTTTGTATTCTTGGAACCAGAAACAGTCTTGAATAAAAACCTTTTCCCATCTCTGAGAGTGGAACAGGCTCTATGGATCTCATGGCCAGAAGAGCATCCACTTGATTTAAGGCCTCTGACCATTGATGTTTTGGCAGAGCTGGCCAACCGTAAGCCCTTGGCAGAGTATGAAAGTGGAATGTGTAGCCTTTTAAAATCACGTCCAATACCCATCTGTCCTGGGTAATATGAGTCCAATTTCTGTAAAAAAGAGACAGTTTTCCTCCGAGAGGGGCATCCAGGTGAAGGGGTCCTGTAGCCCAACCGAGAGTCATTGAGTTTGCTTTCTTTGAGATTGGGATCTGTCTTCTCCCCTTCTAGGTGAAGAAGCAGTCCATTGTCTAGATCTGTAAGAGGCCTGAGCTTGACCACCACCTCTGGAGCGCCTATATCTTCCCTTTGAGGCCTGTCAGACGTGGGAAAGGACCAATTTTTGGAGGGCCAATTTCTGGAAAATCTAGGAGGCTGAACTTGCAAGAAATCTTTTACAGTTTGCATAGATTTTGCCTTTTCTTCCATCTTTTTAATAACCTCCTCAGCCTTAGATCCAAAAAGAACATCATATTGAACAGGGGCATCTAATAACTTAGCCTTAACCTGTTCAAGTAAACTTTGTTCACGAAGCCAGGCATGTCTCCTGATAACAGTACCAGAGGCTGCAGCCCTGCAAGAAGCATCCAAAGCATCAAAACCACAATGCAAACTATGTTTGTTCACTTGTTCAGTTGCATGCAATACATCCTGAAGTTCCTTATCCTCTGCACATGCAGGAAGGGAAGCAAGCTTTGCTTTAAAACAGACAAAAGAAATTGCTGATACTTAAACATATGAAACTGGCAATTTAAAGCCCTTACAGACAGGGTAGCAGAAGTATATACCTTTTTTCCCCACCTGTCTAAAGCACGAGAATCCTTCTCAGAGGGAATAGGATTTTTAGAAGTAGCAACCTTAGCAGCCTTAGAGCCCTGAGAAATAGTTTCAGGATCCGTAGAAGGGTTCTTAAATAAGAATAAATGAGAGTCAGGAACCCTATAAAATCTATCAGGCTTAGAAGGAGCAGGAGGCATGGAATCAGGATTCAAATTAGCCTCAGAAAAAGCATCATCCACAATGTCAAGAACAGGAGGGATAGCTAAAGGCCTATGTTGAGGAAGAAGAAGGAATTCTCTAAGCCTCTTCTTGGAAGCAGAATACTCCTGACCTTCCCAATGAAAATGTTCCCTCATCTCATGCAAGGTTTCCCCAAAAGAGAAATCTTCAGGCGGAGAGGCAGAGGGCAAGGAGTCCTCGGCATCCGAATCCTCATAAGGAGGAAAAGAATATTCCTGATCAGAGGAAGAGACAGAAGAAACAGAAGCCTGGTCAGAGGAATCCAGAGGAACATCCTGTCGAGGCCTTTTTTCAGGTGGGGGGGTGAAAACCCCAAATCATTGTAAGTAAATCTTCAGCCATCTTTAATAATTGCTTCTGTGTCCTGGGAGTAGATTCAGAAGTAGCTTGGGCAGGAACTTTAGACTTAACAGGAGTCTTTGTCTTTGCCTTTGCCTTTGAAATAGTGATGTGAGTAGGCCTGAAAACCCCCTCAGAAGCCGGTACCTGCACAGCGGTTCCGGACCCATCTGAGGGAGTGACGTCCGAAGGTCCTGCAGCAGTTAAAATAGTAGGCCTTGATGGCTCCCCATGGGAGTCCGTATCGGCCATCGGTTCAGAAGTGGCGGACGACAGGGGCTGCAAAAGCGCCTCACTGACGACAGCCGAACCGGACGCTGGCTCCAGCTGCAACGAGTCCTGTTTGGACCTCGGAGGCCTGTCTTTGTCTTTGCGCTTCTTTTGAATTCGGTAGTGTCCGACGACATTCTATAATTGAAGCGTCTGCCAAAATAATTTAGAGCCCAGTCGTACCTGCGCTTGATAGTACGAGAATTGAACCTGGCACAGAACCGACAACAAGAAATGTCGTGGTCAGGGCCTAAGCAAGGTAGACAGTAAGAGTGGAAATCTTTATGAGGTATTTGTTTCCCACGTTATACAATTATTAACTTTTCTGACATCGGAGGAACAAGAAAAGATTCCAACGGGTACTTAGCTTTGAGAAGAGAAGTAAGAACTTGGACCGACAACAACAAAATACGCTGTTCGAAAATCATCAACCAACGACTTGCGAGCTGCTTTCCACCGCACGGCAAGAAAGACTGGAAAAGATGGCGTCGGCTGAGGGCTATGTACCAGAGCGTACTGACGTCAGGGTACTAGCTTGTACAGCCGACGCCGGACCCAGACTTTGGGATTCTGGCCGACCTCGGGCTGCCTGCCGGCAGGAGCACCCTACAGTTATGACTGCAACAGTGAAACACGAAGAACATCAGCAGACGCATCAATTTTTATAGAGGAGAAAGAGAGGCCTCTATGTAGCAGTTCAGCTAAGTAATCCAGGATAAGAGGGATGGAGGGCTGTGCCATATTGGCTCACTTAGCCTGGATCTAGGTGCAGAACCTTTTCCATTTATCTGCATCAGACTTTCTGGTGCTAGGATGTCTGGCCTCACGGATAACATCCAGAACATGTTTACTGAGGATGCAGATTGGTTTGGGGTTAGGGAATAAGCCAAGCTGCCAAACTGAGTGTCTGCAATTGGGGTTGCATGAATTCCCCTTCCCTCTGAGTCAGGAGATTTGGAATCTGAGGAAAATGCCATGGAGGCAGCGGGGAGAGATGCACAGCAAGGGTGTTGTCTGGGCCAGTCTGGAGCTATAAGAATGGTCCTTGGTTTTTCCTCCCTTATTTTGAGCAGTACCCTGGGGATGAGAGGTAGGGGAGGAAAGGCACAGACCAACAGACTGACCCAGGGGAAGGACAGGACATCCACTTCCCAAGCCATGCAGTGATGCTCTCTGGTGTAGAATTTGCTGAGTTGATGGTTGGTGTGGGAGGCAAAGAGGACGACCTTCGGGGTTCCCCATTTCTAAGTTATTAATGTGAAGCTACTTCTGTTGAGTTGCCACTCGTGTGGATCCAGAAGATTTCTGCTTAACTGGTCTGCCAGAAAGTTGGGAGAGCCTGGTAGGTATTGTGCTAAAAGGTGTAGTTGCATGTAAGAGGCTGTGAGCCAAAGGGTCATGACCAGCCTGCATAGAGGGTAGGAGTGAGTCCCTCCCTGCTTGTTGATGCACCACATCACAGTGGTGTTGTCTATTTGGATCAGGAAAAGCCCTGGAGAGAGAAGGGATTTGAAAGCTATCAAGGCATGCTGTAAAGTCATCATCTCTTTTAGATTGATGTGCAGAAAGATTTGCTGTGGCATTGGCCCTGTATGCACCTGCCGTCCAGGTGTGCACCCCACGCATAGTTTGATGCATCTGTAGTGAGGGTCTGGGCAGCAGGGGGTGGGGAGAAGGGCAGTCCCTTGTTGTGGGAGCATGCTGTTGCCCACCAAAGAAAATCCTTTCTGAGGCAAGGAATTATAGGTAGAATAGTTTCCACATCTTGAGAGTGTTGACACCAAAGGCTCTTTAGGTACCATTGAAGTTTCCTCATATGCAGTCTGGCATATGGAATGAGTAGTATGCAAGATGCCATGAACCCCAGAGCTTGCAGAATCTTCCTTGCAGATAGCTGGGGCCTGGTGTCTAGTTGATAGAAGTAGGCTGTCAGGAAAATTTGTTTCTCTGGTGTAAGGTATGCCATCTGTGATGCTGTGTCCAGATTTGCTCCCAGGAAGATTATCCTTTGGGTGGGCACCTGTTTGGATTTCTTTTCATTGACAGTGTACCCTAGGGAGGTTATTAGGGTCTTTACGAAGGCCGGGTGCTTGAGCAGATTTCCCTGGCTATCTGCCTGAATAAGGCAGTCATCTAAGTATGGGTAAATTTGGATATTTCTTTGTTTGCAAAAAGCAATGGCCGGAGCCAGACATTTTGTGAAAACTCTGGGAGCAGTAGATAAGCCAAATGGAAGCGCAGAGAACTGAAATTGTTCAGATCCTGCCCTGAAGCGGAGATACTTCCTGCATGATTCCCTGATAAGAATGTGGAGGTAGGCCTCTTTTAGATATAGAGTGGCTACCCAAGCATCCTTGGAGAGCATGGGTAGCAGCTACTCGAGGGTGAGCATTTTGAATTTTGGGATCACCAGAAAGGTGTTTAGAATAGACAAGTCTTGGTGTTTAGAATAGACAAGTCGATGATGGGGCACCAGGTGCCCTCTTTTCTGGGCACCAGAAAAAGCCTGGAGTAGAAGCCTTGGCCTATTTGTTCTGCAGGAACGTGCTCTACTGCCCACATAGAGAGCAGGGAAAAGATTTGCTTTTGAGCCACTTCCCACTGATTTGGTGGTAGATCTGGGAACCCTTTTGGGGTTGGAAGGGTGTGGAAGGAAAATCTATATCCCTGAGAGACAATGTTCAGAACCCATTGGTCCTTGGTAATAGTGGCCCAGGTGCTTGAGTGAAAGGAGAGTTTCCCTCCCAGGGGTATGTGAAGGTGGGCAGAGGGGGTTGGTGGAGGTGGTGAGTCATTGTGAATTTTTTTTCCATAAGGAGGGGGCTTAGATCTCCCTGGTTTTGAAGTGGATGTAGTCCACTGCTTAGATCTCTGCATTCCCTGGGGCTGCTGTCTGGGGGGGTCTGTTTCCTTGGGGCCTAGGCTGGGCTGGTTTACTTGGAGCAGGAAAGGGACAGTGCTTAGAGGGACAATGCCTACTGAACTTAGGGGGCTGGACCTGTAAGAAATCCTTAACTGTTTGCATAGCTTTTGCTTATTCTTCCATCTTTTTTAAGCCCTCTTCTGCCTTAGTGCCAAATAAATTATCTTTGTGTAAGGGGGCATCCAACAATTTACATTTGACATGGTCTGGCAGGGGTTGCTCCTTAAGCCATGCATGTCTTCTAATGAAAGAACCAGTGACTGCTGCCCTGCAAGAAGCTACTAGGGCATCAAAACCACAGTGCAAAGTGTGTTTAGTGACTTGACTTGCAGAATGCATTAAGTCTTGTAAATCTTTAGATTCTGCCCAAGCAGGAAAGGAAGACATTTTTTGTTTAAGGCGTTCCAAGGTATGTTGCTGAAATTTCAGCATATGGAACTGACAGTTTAGTGCCCCGATAGCAAGAGTAGCTGAGGTGTATACTTTTTTACCCCATCTGTCTAATGCTTGGGAATCCCTGTCTGAGGGGATGGGATTCTTAACAGAGGTTACTTTAATCCCTTTTGGCCCTTGAGAAATGACCTCAAGGTCAGCTGTTGGGATTTTTAAAAAGATATGTCAAGGATTCTATAGTACCTGTCAGGTTTTCGGGGATGGCCAAGGGTCTGTGTTGTGGAAGATCTAGGAACTACCCAAGTCTCTTTTTAGACTGAGGGTAGTCCTGACTCTCCCACTGGAAATGCTCATTTAAAGTATGCAGGGTTTCCCCAAAGGAAAAATCCTCTAGCGGAGAGGCTGAAGGAATGGAATCCTCTGCATCAGAATGATCATAAGTGGAAAGGGGTTGCATGTCTTCATAGTCAAATGCATCAGACTCATCTGACTTTTGTTCAGATAAAACTACAGTGGACAGATCTCTTTTCCTTTTGGAGGGGGTAGCCTGGCTTCCCAAGATCAGCATGATAAGGTCGTCTGCCATTTTAAGCATTTGAGACTGAGGCAAGGTAGCAGGCGCCTGAGAGTGGGTCAGTGTTTTTTCGGTGTGGTTCGAAACCTGGGCCTAAGAAACTCAGTTGTTTTGAAAGAACGGTAGTCGCAAAAGAAGATGTCTGTGTGTGTCGAGATTTGGTGACGGACTTCCTTGGAAGCCGGTGCCTGCTCAGCGGCTTCGGACCCACCCAAGGTAGAGAAGACCGCAGGATCCTTAGTAGAAGAAGAGTTTTGCTGCATACCAGACTCCAAAAGGGTCTCTGTAACGGCCTGCGAATCAACTGAAGCGGGCATCAGGGGCTGCAAAAGCACCTCACTGAGTACCAGAGGACTGACTAGCTGTCTTTATTTTTACATTTTTTCGGAAGATCTGCTGTCGGATGGCTTGCCAAAGCCATAACGGAATTCGAGGACTGTAAACGAAAATATCTGGCTACAATAAGGGCCCGACGACAGATAGTTCTGGCGTTTAGCAAAGCACAGAAGCAACAACAGGAGACGTCATGGTCTGGGCCTAAACAAGTGACGCAGTAAGAGTGGAAATCTTGGTGTGGTATTTGCTTTCCACAGGCGATACAATTATTAACTTTTTCTGACATCGGTTAGTGCAAGAAAAAAGGATCCCCAACGGGGTACTTCACTTTAGAAGACTTCAACTTCAATTTGGTAGACGAAAACGCAGGTAGTGGCTGACCGGCACTAGTGTGAACTGCTTCTGCTTCAGGGTCCATGGCAAAAAGACTGATGTAATGGCGTCAGCTGCCTTACTTTATACTACTGAAGACCTGACGTCAGTCCTCAAGCAACGGCAACTGACGCAGAAATATTACGTCTCTGGTAATCGGGACGGCCGAGGGCTACCCTGGCAGGAATAACCCAAATGTGATGACTGCAACACTGAAACACTAAGAACATCCAAGAATATTCTTTGATTGGCATATAAAAAGTTGGGATGAGAATGGGATTGTGGTTCTTAACTTTAAACTGTATGCTAAGCCTGCTAGTATAAATATAGTGAGTTTTTGGCTAAATTCTTCATATGGCTCAAATTGGAAACTCTTGAATGAAGCAGTTTTAATTTCAAATTCTATTCCGGAAATAAATGTAAATGTTCCATTAGACATTACTAAAATATATTGGGCCTTAAAAGATTATTGTACGAATACTAGAAATATACATGTACACACCCCTGGCATTAATTATATTCTAAATATATTTAAGAAAATGAGGGATAGTAACTGTTAATATTTTTAATGTTTCCTACAGTTTACACCAGTAGATGTCCAGATTCTTTTAATATAAGTACAATAACCGATCATGGAGAAAATTATTTAAAATTCTGGTTTAAATTTTTAGATGGGAATAAAGTATATACTGCTGATTGACTTTTGGCTAGAGATAATATAAACAAAAGTAGTTGGTTAAGCATACAAACTTTTAGGGAATTCATTAATAATAATATACAAAATTCCACTAAATATGAATACTAAGTCTATACCAAAAATATTGGATTTTTTTCTTCAGGATCAATAGTGAGGTGTTTAAAAATAAATCTTATGCATCAATAATCCATACGATTTTAAAGGGACAATCCCATGGTTTAAATTTGGGTCCAAACTCTTTTCTGAAGAGAGAGTGACTGTCCTTATCAACAACATCCACTTTGTCGTGTCATCATGAAGCCCCTCCTTCCTGTTTCTCCTTATTGAGAATATGCCATTCCATTTAAGCTTAGTTTCTATACCGAAAACATATTTATTTTTATTTTGTTCCCCAAGCATCTTTGTTTATAAGAATCCTGCCTAGCTGTATAAAGAGTACTAGAATGCAGCTCAGCGACCCTTTGTATTTATTTTATTTATTTTGCTTTGGTTTTTTTGCAAGTTGTCATTTACAAATGCACTTGTTGCATTTTGTAAACGAAAATTTATAGAAAAAAATGGTTCGCTGAGCGAGCATTAATTACAAAAAAAAAAAAAAAAACTGAACTGTTTTGACCACGGAATGCATCAGCATTCCTTTTACAGGCTTTGCCGCAGAACTTGCAGTGAACAAAAATGTTCAGCAACTGCCGCGATGTCACATAAGTGTAAGTGTGTGTACCTGTTTTTGTGTGTGTGGGCGTGCATATCTGGAAAACGTGTGTGAGTGTGCAAATCTGAGAATGTTCTGACAGTGTGCAAGATTTTGCAAGTAGTACTGGGAAACATGCAATGTTTATGCTATTTTTAAAGACTCTCATCTGACAGTAATAGAATATAGTTCATATATTTATGTTGTGTACATACAAAGTTGCCTACTAATTGGACAATGGTTTACTATGTCTACAGAGAACAAAAGCCATAAGGTGAGCTGCATCTGAGCACATACACAGTAATAAATATTTTCTGTTCAATGGACTTACAGTAATTTTGGGTGGTACAGGTTTTAAAAGGGCATTCTGAAAACTGTCTTAAAGGAATAACATCAGATGAAGTCTGTCTATTTCAGTTATGGAAAGGATGGGAGGAGAGTCAGTATTCAGTAGCAAGTAGGCTAGTCATAGCTGCAGTAAAGTCTTTTTCTGAAATGAATCTGACATAGATGACAGAGTATCCTGTATTAATATATATTTCCCCTGGAGTATCAAATACAGGTATTTGGATACTTTTGCAAACACATGAAAGCTTCTTTATCCCAGAGTGGATTAATCATACAGTACATATTACCATCAGAGTAACACAGACTACAACTGATTTTTGAAAAGATTGTCAGACTTCCCTTACTTTGTACACAAATCCCACTTTTGTCTGGGCTTTTTTGACTGTTACTGGCACTTGATTTGAGTAGGTAAGTGAATTATCAATCAGAAAACCCAGGTAATGAAAATGTCTACATATTCAGTGTCTCACTTTACAGCAGTGCATTTTTAGTGGTGCAGAAGCATCTCCAAAATATTTTTGTGATCATATAGCTGAATTTTTTATGTTGATTGCTAGCTGTAAGATACTTTCCTTTAGAGCATAGGATTGATTATAATACACATGCTGTATGACGGTCAGGTTATCTCCGTGCTGAAAAATATTTTACAGATGGAGCCACTACCACTGGGACAAGGCATACCTTAAAGTAACACAATACTTGACTGTTCTGGGTTCAGATAGGGAACTTTCCGAGTTCACTTTGAATTGTTCTTCTGTAAGACAATTAACCAGGTGAGTCTGTGGTTACTAAAGCCAAATTGTTTGAGTCCATGAAGGCAGAAAAAATGAGAAACTGAATCTGACTTTTACTGATACAGTACAATGGTCTTTGTCAAAATGAGATCTGTCAAATGAAAGTGTTGCTTCAACACTGTCCTTACTTAAATATTTTAAGTTGCACTTAGTGACTTGTGTGGTGATCCTTTCTTTGTACTTTTCTGATTTATTTCTATGTTTTAGCAAAAAAAATTAACTGCTTGAATTTTTTCAGTTTGTTCTGGGACCTTAGTCTTGTAACTTCCTTTGCAGTTGTTAAAAGATTGTGTTTATACATTATACTGCACTTCTATCTCCATAAGAAGAATTACTTGTAAAAGCTACATGTTTCTATTTTAAACACTGTAGGTTACATGAAAGCTGTCGCTATGACATTTCCCAGTATTTTAGGAGGTGGACTAATAATAGGGATGGGCCAGTATACAGAAACAGTATCTTTGTCTACTCTAGTAGATGGCAGCAACAAGGATATTTTTTAACAACATGGACAGCTTTGTAAAGCCATCATACAGCTACCTTTACTAAATATCTGTTTTGTCAGTACCTATATGGGATGAGTACCTGTTTGCAACTCGACCTTAAAGGGACAATCCCACAGTTTAAAATTCAGGTCCAAACTCTCTTCTGAAGAGGGAGTGACTGTCCTTATCAGCAATGCCCACTTTGTTGTGTCATCATGGAGCCTCTCCTTCCCCTGTCTTCTTACTGAGAATATGCCATTGCATTTAAGCTGAGTTTCCATATTTATTTTGCTTTGTATTTCACTTAGTGTCAGTGAAATGCTTATGCAAACATGGACACAGTACTGAAAGGGTCGCTGGGGGAAATGTTTAATTTGGTGTCTGTGAAGTGTTTGGGCATACATGGACAAACTATCCAAGGGACTGTTGTGGGACATGTTGCATTTGGTGTCAGTGAAATGGTTACGCAGTCAAGAAGAAATACTGAAGGGATCGTCGAGGAAATGTTTCATTTGGTGTTAGTGAAATGCTTGTAGAGACACTGACGAACTACTGAAGGGACTGCTAGAGGAACTGTTTCATTTGGTGACAGTGTAGTGGTTCAGTATACATGGCCAAACTACTGAAAGGATTGTCTGGGGAAATGTTGCATTTGGCATCAGTGAAGTGTTTGTGCATATATGGACAAACTCCTGCTTGGGTCATTGGGAGAAATGTCATTTTTTATGTCAGTGAAGTACCTGTGAAGGCATGGACAACCTACAGAAGGGGTCGGTGGGGAAATGAGTCATTTTGGTGTCAGTGATGTGCTTGTGCATACATGGGCACACTTCTGATGGGAGCACTGGGGAAATGTTGCATTTCCTATCAGTGCAGTGCTTGTGTATACATGCAGAAACTACTAAAGGGATCTTTGATGGAAATTATTCATTTGGAGTCATTAATAGTGCTTGTTCAGGCATGGACAAAATAATGATTTAATCATTGTGGGAATGTTTCATTTGGTGTCAGTGAAGTGGTTATGTAGGGATCCCTGGGGAATGTTTCATTTGGTGTCAGTGAAGTGGTTATGTAGGGATCCCTGGGGGAATGTTTCATTTGGTGTCAGTGAAGTGGTTACGTAGGGATCCCTGGGGAATGTTTCATTTGGTGTCAGTGAAGTGGTTACGTAGGGATCCCTGGGGAATGTTTCATTTGGTGTCAGTGAAGTGGTTATGTAGGGATCCCTGGGGAATGTTTCATTTGGTGTCAGTGAAGTGGTTACGTAGGGATCCCTGGGGAATGTTTCATTTGGTGTCAGTGAAGTGGTTACGAGGGATCCCTGGGGAATGTTTCATTTGGTGTCAGTGAAGTGGTTACGTAGGGATCCCTGGGGAATGTTTCATTTGGTGTCAGTGAAGTGGTTACGTAGGGATCCCTGGGGAATGTTTCATTTGGTGTCAGTGAAGTGGTTATGTAGGGATCCCTGGGGAATGTTTCATTTGGTGTCAGTGAAGTGGTTACGTAGGGATCCCTGGGGAATGTTTCATTTGGTGTCAGTGAAGTGGTTATGTAGGGATCCCTGGGGAATGTTTCATTTGGTGTCAGTGAAGTGGTTACGTAGGGATCCCTGGGGAATGTTTCATTTGGTGTCAGTGAAGTGGTTATGTAGGGATCCCTGGGGGAATGTTTCATTTGGTGTCAGTGAAGTGGTTACGTAGGGATCCCTGGGGAAATGTTTCATTTGGTGTCAGTGAAGTGGTTATGTAGGGATCCCTGGGGAAATGTTTCATTTCTTATCAGTGCAGTGCTTGTGTATACATGCAGAAACTACTAAAGGGATCTTTGATGGAAATTATTCATTTGGAGTCATTAATAGTGCTTGTTCAGGCATGGACAAAATAATGATTTAATCATTGTGGGAATGTTTCATTTGGTGTCAGTGAAGTGGTTACGTAGGGATCCCTGGGGAATGTTTCATTTGGTGTCAGTGAAGTGGTTATGTAGGGATCCCTGGGGGAATGTTTCATTTGGTGTCAGTGAAGTGGTTACGTAGGGATCCCTGGGGAATGTTTCATTTGGTGTCAGTGAAGTGGTTACGTAGGGATCCCTGGGGAATGTTTCATTTGGTGTCAGTGAAGTAGTTATGTAGGGATCCCTGGGGGAATGTTTCATTTGGTGTCAGTGAAGTGGTTACGGGATCCCTGGGGAATGTTTCATTTGGTGTCAGTGAAGTGGTTATGTAGGGATCCCTGGGGAATGTTTCATTTGGTGTCAGTGAAGTGGTTACGTAGGGATCCCTGGGGAAATGTTTCATTTGGTGTCAGTGAAGTGGTTACGTAGGGATCCCTGGGGGAATGTTTCATTTGGTGTCAGTAAAGTGGTTACGTAGGGATCCCTGGGGAATGTTTCATTTGGTGTCAGTGAAGTGGTTACGTAGGGATCCCTGGGGAATGTTTCATTTGGTGTCAGTGAAGTGGTTATGTAGGGATACCTGGGGGAATGTTTCATTTGGTGTCAGTGAAGTGGTTACGTAGGGATCCCTGGGGAATGTTTCATTTGGTGTCAGTGAAGTGGTTACGTTGGGATCCCTGGGGAATGTTTCATTTGGTGTCAGTGAAGTGGTTATGTAGGGATCCCTGGGGGAATGTTTCATTTGGTGTCAGTGAAGTGGTTACGTAGGGATCCCTGGGGAATGTTTCATTTGGTGTCAGTGAAGTGGTTACGTAGGGATCCCTGGGGAATGTTTCATTTGGTGTCAGTGAAGTGGTTATGTAGGGATCCCTGGGGGAATGTTTCATTTGGTGTCAGTGAAGTGGTTACGTAGGGATCCCTGGGGAATGTTTCATTTGGTTTCAGTGAAGTGGTTATGTAGGGATCCCTGGGGGAATGTTTCATTTGGTGTCAGTGAAGTGGTTACGTAGGGATCCCTGGGGAAATGTTTCATTTGGTGTCAGTGAAGTGGTTATGTAGGGATCCCTGGGGAAATGTTGCATTTCCTATCAGTGCAGTGCTTGTGTATACATGCAGAAACTACTAAAGGGATCTATGATGGAAATTATTCATTTGGAGTCATTAATAGTGCTTGTTCAGGCATGGACAAAATAATGATTTAATCATTGTGGGAATGTTTCATTTGGTGTCAGTGAAGTGGTTACGATCCCTGGGGAATGTTTCATTTGGTGTCAGTGAAGTGGTTATGTAGGGATCCCTGGGGGAATGTTTCATTTGGTGTCAGTGAAGTGGTTACGTAGGGATCCCTGGGGAATGTTTCATTTGGTGTCAGTGAAGTGGTTACATAGGGATCCCTGGGGAATGTTTCATTTGGTGTCAGTGAAGTGGTTATGTAGGGATCCCTGGGGGAATGTTTCATTTGGTGTCAGTGAAGTGGTTACGTAGGGATCCCTGGGGAATGTTTCATTTGGTGTCAGTGAAGTGGTTACGTAGGGATCCCTGGGGAATGTTTCATTTGGTGTCAGTGAAGTGGTTATGTAGGGATCCGAGGGGGAATGTTACATTTGGGGTCAGTGAAGTGGTTACGTAGGGATGCCTGGGGAATGTTTCATTTGGTGTCAGTGAAGTGGTTATGTAGGATCCCTGGGGGAATGTTTCATTTGGTGTCAGTGAAGTGGTTACGTAGGGATCCCTGGGGAAATGTTTCATTTGGTGTCAGTGAAGTGGTTACGTAGGGATCCCTGGGGAATGTTTCATTTGGTGTCAGTGAAGTGGTTACGTAGGGATCCCTGGGGAATGTTTCATTTGGTGTCAGTGAAGTGGTTACGTAGGGATCCCTGGGGAATGTTTCATTTGGTGTCAGTGAAGTGGTTATGTAGGGATCCCTGGGGAATGTTTCATTTGGTGTCAGTGAAGTGGTTACGTAGGGATCCCTGGGGAATGTTTCATTTGGTGTCAGTGAAGTGGTTATGTAGGGATCCCTGGGGGAATGTTTCATTTGGTGTCAGTGAAGTGGTTACGTAGGGATCCCTGGGGAAATGTTTCATTTGGTGTCAGTGAAGTGGTTACGTAGGGATCCCTGGGGAATGTTTCATTTGGTGTCAGTGAAGTGGTTACGTAGGGATCCCTGGGGAATGTTTCATTTGGTGTCAGTGAAGTGGTTACGTAGGGATCCCTGGGGAATGTTTCATTTGGTGTCAGTGAAGTGGTTATGTAGGGATCCCTGGGGAATGTTTCATTTGGTGTCAGTGAAGTGGTTATGTAGGGATCCCTGGGGAATGTTTCATTTGGTGTCAGTGAAGTGGTTATGTAGGGATCCCTGGGGAAATGTTTCATTTGGTGTCAGTGAAGTGGTTATGTAGGGATCCCTGGGGAAATGTTTCATTTGGTGTCAGTGAAGTGGTTACGTAGGGATCCCTGGGGAAATGTTTCATTTGGTGTCAGTGAAGTGGTTACGTAGGGATCCCTGGGGAATGTTTCATTTGGTGTCAGTGAAGTGGTTATGTAGGGATCCCTGGGGAAATGTTTCATTTGGTGTCAGTGAAGTGGTTACGATCCCTGTGGGAATGTTTCATTTGGTGCCAGTGAAGTGCTTATGTAGGGACCCCTGGGGAAATGTTTCATTTGCTGTCTGTGAAGTGGTTACGTAGGGATCCCTGGGGAATGTTTCATTTGGTGTCAGTGAAGTGGTTATGTAGGGATCCCTGGGGGAATGTTTCATTTGGTGTCAGTGAAGTGGTTACGTAGGGATCCCTGGGGAAATGTTTCATTTGGTGTCAGTGAAGTGGTTACGTAGGGATCCCTGGGGAATGTTTCATTTGGTGTCAGTGAAGTGGTTATGTAGGATCCCTGGGGGAATGTTTCATTTGGTGTCAGTGAAGTGGTTACGTAGGGATCCCTGGGGAATGTTTCATTTGGTGTCAGTGAAGTGGTTATGTAGGGATCCCTGGGGGAATGTTTCATTTGGTGTCAGTGAAGTGGTTACGTAGGGATCCCTGGGGAATGTTTCATTTGGTGTCAGTGAAGTGGTTATGTAGGGATCCCTGGGGAATGTTTCATTTGGTGTCAGTGAAGTGGTTATGTAGGGATCCCTGGGGAAATGTTTCATTTGGTGTCAGTGAAGTGGTTATGTAGGGATCCCTGGGGAAATGTTTCATTTGGTGTCAATGAAGTGGTTACGTAGGGATCCCTGGGGAAATGTTTCATTTGGTGTCAGTGAAGTGGTTACGTAGGGATCCCTGGGGAATGTTTCATTTGGTGTCAGTGAAGTGGTTATGTAGGGATCCCTGGGGAAATGTTTCATTTGGTGTCAGTGAAGTGGTTACGTAGGGATCCCTGTGGGAATGTTTCATTTGGTGTCAGTGAAGTGGTTATGTAGGGATCCCTGGGGAAATGTTTCATTTGGTGTCAGTGAAGTGGCTATGTAGGGATCCCTGGGGAAATGTTTCATTTGGTGTCAGTGAAGTGGTTATGTAGGGATCCCTGGGGAAATGTTTCATTTGGTGTCAGTGAAGTGGTTATGTAGGGATCCCTGGGGAAATGTTTAATTTGCTGTATGTGAAGTGTTTGCACAGACATGGAAGATCTACTGAAGGGATACCTGCAAGAAAAGTTACATATGGTGTCAATTAAGTGGTTTGGCATACATGGACAATCTACCGGAGGAAATGCTGGGGGAAATGCTTCAACTGGTGTCGGTAAAAGTGTTTGTCCATGGACTGTTGGGGGAAATGTTCCATTTGGTGACAGGTAAGTGCTTCAGCATACATGGAGAAGCTACTGAAGGGATCACTGGGGGAAATGTTCCATTTGATGTTATTGAAGTACTTGTAAAAAAAACACATGGAAAAACTCTCGAAGGGACCCTGGAGGAACTGTTACACTTGCTGTTAGTGAAGTGCTTGGGTACACACAGAGAAACTACAGAAGGGATTGCTGGGGGAAATGGCAGCTTGAGCAGATCTGACTGCACAGTGTTGAATTTGTTGGTCAGATTTTTTTTTTCTCAAACCATAAAAACCTTCCTTCAGTCACAATAGTAGCTGAATTAAGACTTTAATTAGTGAACAAATGTATGGACATACTGATAAACGGGCATTGCATATTTTGTTAGTGCACTACTTACTGCGTTTTTTATACAGTTTCATGTTCTATTAGCTATAATTTATAAAGCTATTGGATTTGGCACTGCAGGAAAGTAATGCTTTTCACTGTCACCATTTCTAATCTATTCACTTCTCTGGGGTCAGCAACCACATGTAGCTACTTTTCCCTCTGATTAATTTCAAATGTTCACTTAGTTATCTGGATTTAATAAGTTTTGCAGTAAATGAACCTGCCTGCAGCTTCTTGGAATGTCTCAGTTTGCACCAAAGTAAAGATCATGGTGCTACAAAGCAGGAGGAGCATGAGATCTACTGCCTGCTTGGAGTTTTAGTTAAGAAAATGCACGTTTTGGCTTAAAATAATTCACTGTCAGGGTCAGCAAGTTATGGAAGATGGTGTAATACAGTTCTATGCTTCTGAACAGTGAATACAGTTTTAATCTCTCGGTCTCTTACTAGGTATATTATTACAACCCTGCTGGCAATTCTCTGTGATTAGTGCTACATTGGTCTTTTCTGAACATTACTATGGTACTACAAATGAAATGACAGTGTCACTACATGTATGCTGTAGCCAGAAATGAAAGATACTGGATTATTTGGAAGCCGACATGTACAACCAACTACAGATTTTCAGAGGAAACCTTCTGCGTAGGAACAATACCAGGCAAGCAGTCATAACCATAAGATGCCTTGCCATATACACATTTAAGTGGACAAACTTAAAAGTTCATGCCTCCCTTTTCAAGTACTGAGTAGTGTCATTCTCTCAACTCAAGCAGGTCTGTACATGGACAATCGTGGTTTACATTTGTGTCTACCCATCCAATCTAACAGGCCAACCTTAATGGCAACCATTGTAGTACTTTATCTATAGACTTGTTATGGTAACTTGTTTATGTTGGTATAGATTTAGGCCCCTACTGTGCGTGTCTTTAGAACTACTCATTTTGTAAAGAAATAGAAGGTCACGTAGAATTAGGTCTTTTGGGGGTCAAAAAACAAGACAGAGGTCACCTCAGCGTACCCTGTAGGGTACATAATGCAATGAGAGTTGTACTAATGTTTCAGGATATTTAAAAGATTTAAGGTCTTTGATTTTCTGGGTAATCTATGGGGTCTTTCTAGTTTAAGAAGATACTTCAATTTATACATTCTAAATGGGACACTGTATTCAATAATGGGTCTGATAAAGGAAGAGTATAGTGAAAGGATGACATATTTTGATCTTGAAGATATTTTCATGGAAATGAACTGGGCCAGATAGAAGGATTTCCTGACTATGGTGGAACCATGACGATCGAATGTGAAAGAATTGTCTAAATTAGTATCAAGGTCTCCAGTGCCATGCCTGTCTGTCTGTCTGAAGGGGAGTATCATTTAAAACATATGATGTGGGAACAGCCTTTTTTTTACCTAATGCTACTATGCTGCACTTTTTGCCTTTAATTTGAGACCATTTTCAGAACACCACAGATGTGCATAGTCCCACCATTACTGGAGCAGTGTAGTATCAGTGGGTAAGCAGATAATGCTGCTCAGCTTGCAGTCATCAGTAAATTTAGTCAGCCACACTTCTGTGATGTCACACTGGATATTTGCAAAAAAAGCCAAACAGGACTGATCCCATCGGCGATCTCTGTGTTACTCCACTAGTTCCAATTTTGGATGCACAGAGGATAACAGCAACACCTGAGATCTGTCAGATAATGAAGCCTTGGCCAGATCAAGATAAAGTACAGTTGTGTACACTTATCATAAATGTAGATGTTCGAGTGTATTCACTGTTGCAGTCATTACATTTGGGTTATCTGCTTGCAGTAGCCCTCAGTTGGGCTGATTAACAGAGTCTTGGGTCCTGCGTCGGATGCTGTCCCTTCTTCCATGACGTCAGGTCGTCAGGGATATAAAACATGCAGCCGATGTCATTACATCAGTTTTTCTTGCCCCAGATGTCAGGTGCCCCCCTAATGAGAAGCAATTAAATCTCTAATTACAAGGATATACCTCCAACAAAAAAGCAAATACACTAAAAACCTTTTTGAGCATAGTAAGGGAGAGTTAGAGGTATAGCCAAAAGAAGAAAGGGAGCTGGAGGGAAGGTAACCAGGACAGCAACAGTGAATACACTCAAACATCTACATTTATGGTAAGTGTACACAACTGTACTATGTTCTTCATGTTTCACTGTTGCAGTCATTACATTTGGGTAGATTCCAGAGCTAAGGTTGGGAGGAGGAATTTAAATAGAATTAGGACCAGCTATAAGGCCCTGCAAGACTGCAGTGGCAAAGCCAGCTCTGGATTTAGAGAAAATTGGCAAATGATAATTCTTGGTGAAAGTATGTACAAAACTCCAGATAGCAGTTTCTAGGATGTCCCTGGTAGGGACACCCCTGAGAAAGGCTGTAGAGGTATTTGCAGCCCTGGTTGAATGGGGTCTGATGCCCTGTGGGATAGGTTTTCCATGGTGCTTATAGCAGAAATGAATGCAGTGGCCTATCCATTTTGAAATGGTTTGCTTTGAAATAGCCTTCCCCTCTGTCCCTTCAGCAAATGCCACCAGCAGTTGTTCAGATTTCCTTTGAGGTTTAGTCCTGTCCAAATAGAATCTAAGTTGTCTGTGCACATCTAAGGAATGCAGTATTCGTTCCCCATTGTTCTGCGGGTTAGGAAACAAGGTAGGCAAATGAATGGACTGATTAAGAGCCACACTGGATATCACCTTGGGCATGAAGGAGGGATTGGTTCTGAGGGACATCCTGTCCGCATGAAAGATGATGAAAGGCTCCACTGCCATAAGGGCCTGTAATTCAGATATCCTTCTTGCAGAAGTGATTGCTGAAAGGAAAGCTGTTTTCCAGGAAAGGAATTTTAAATCTGCAGTAGCAGCTGGCTCGAAAGGAGGAAGAGTGAGTTTCTCCAAGACAAAGTTAAGGTCCGAGGCTGGAGTTGGAGCTCTCCTGGGTGGCCTTAAATTTTTGGCCCCTCTGAGGAACTGCTTGAGCAGTGGGTGAGAAAAAAGGGGAGGCTCTGTGCTACAATGAGCTGAAATGGCTGAGGCAAGAATTTTGACGGAAGAAAAGGACAAGCCCTTATGAAGCATCTCAGTCAAGTGTTGTAGAATCTGAGGTAAATTGGGCACTGCTGCGCTCATCCCTTGAGATTGATTCCAGGCACAAAATCTTTTCCATTTTGCAGCATAAGATTTTCTAGTACTAAGCCTCCTTGCCTCTAAAATTATATCCATCACTGATTTACTGAGTGATGGTAAAGGAGAGATTAGGTAATTAGCCAGGCTGCTAGGTTCAGGGTTTGTAGCTGAGGGTGCAGAATCTGGTTCTCCTGCTGAGACAACAGAAAAAGAGTCTGAAGCAGGTGTCATGGGGCCAAGTGTGACACACTGTGCAAGAGGGGGTACCAGTGTTGGCGTGGCCAGTCTGGTGCAATTAAAATCGTCTTTGGCTTGTCCTGTTTGATCTTTAGTAGTACCTTGGAGAGCAGAGGCAGAGGAAGAAAGGCATAAACTGATAGGTACCCCAGACAAAATCAGCACCCTTTGAACAAAGGCCAGATGATTCAAAAGTATGTCCTGGCTTTCGGCCTGAATTAGACAATCGTCCAGGTATGTGTATATTTGAATATTTCTTTGCCTGCAAAATGCAATGACTGGAGCTAGGCACTTTGTGAATACCCTGAGCGAAGTAGATAAGCCAAAGGGCATTGCAAAGAACTGATAGTGCATGTAGCCTGCTTTGAAGCATAGGTATCTTCTGCAAGACTCCCTGATAGGGATGTGCAGGTATGCTTCTTTTGAGTCTAGTGTTGCCTACCATGCACCTTTGCCTAGCATAGGAAGCAACTGGTGAAGAGTCAGCATTTTGAATTTAGGAATCACAAGAAAGGTGTTTAGAGTAGAAAGGTCCAGGATAGGATGCCATATATTGCCTTTTCTGGGTACTGGGAAAAGTCTTGAATAGAAATCTTGTCCCTTTTCCTCTTCTGGTACCAACTGAATAGGCCTCATGCTTAAGAGAGAGAGTACTTGATTTTGGGCCTCTGCTCACTGACTTGGAGGTAGATCTGGCCACCCGCTTGGTGTTGGTAACATGTGGAAGTGAAATCTGTATCCTTGGGACACTACATTTAAAACCTATTTGTCCTGGGTAATGAGTTCCCAGTTTTTGGCCTGCAGACCAATCTTTCCGCCTAAAGGAGCATTGAGTTGGGAAGTGCTTGGAAGTTTTAAAAGCAAGTCATTGAGACAGTTTTCCATAGGGGGGAGTCTTACTACTCCCAGATTTGGGTGCGGAAATCCCCCACTGCTTAGTCTTGTGTGTCCCCTGGGACTGAAATCTGGGGTGTCTGCTGTGTCTGGGTTTGGCTTGAGAAGACGTGGAAAGGGCTGGAAAGGACCAATTCTTAAAGGGCCAATGCCTACTAAATCTAGGAGGCTGAACTTGCAAGAAATCTTTAACAATTTGCATAGATTTAGCTTTATCTTCCATCTTTTTAAGAACTTCCTCAGAATTGTTGCCCAAACAGGCGGTCCTGATTTAAGGGAGCATCCAACAGTTTAGCTTTAACATGATCAGGCAAAGATTGCTCCTTAAGCCAAGCATGCCTTCTGAGCACAGACCCAGTAACAGCAGCTCTGCAAGAGGCCTCTAATGAATCAAATCCACATTGCAAAGTATGTTTACCAACCTGTTCAGCAGAATGCATTAAATCCTGTAATTCTTTATTTTCAGCACAGTCAGGAATCAACATAATTTTCTGTTTAAGCAACCCAATAACATGTTGTTATTACTTTAACATATGAAACTGGCAGTTTAAAGCCCTAATGGCCAAGGTTGCAGAAGTGTAAACCTTCTTACCCCATCCATCCAGCACCCTGGAGTCTCTATCAGAAGGGGTATGATTTTTAGCAGTAGAAGCCTTAATGCCCTTGGGACCCTGTGAAATAGTCTCTGGATCCACAACAGGATTTTTAAAATGAAACTTGTGTGAATCAGGAACCCTGTAATATCTGTTAGGTTTTCTGAGAGCAGGAGGCAAAGAGTCAGGGACCAAACTAGATTCCGAAAAGGCATCATCAACAATGTCTAGTACAGGAGATACAGCTAAAGGCCTATGCTGAGGCAGGAGTAAGAAATCCCTAAGCCTCTTTTTTGAATCAGAAAAATCCTGGCTTTCCCAGTGGAAATGCTCCCTTAGAGTATATAAGGTTTCACCAAAAGAAAAATCCTCTGGAGGGGAAGCAGAGGGAATAGAGTCCTCTGCATCACAATCCTCATAAGTAGATAAGGGCAAATCCATATAATCAGAAGAATCAGAAAAATCAGAATCCTGGTCAGAAGATTCATAAACAACTTCAGTCCTAGGTCTCTTAGAAGGGGGAGGTTGGCTTTCCCTGATTAAAGTTATAAGATCTTCAGCCATTCTTATCATTTCTTTTTTAGGCATAGAGGCCTGAGTATGCGGCCTGGGCGTCGGTTTCTTAGAAATGGTTCAAGATTTAGGCCTAAATGAAGAAGGAGGAGTTGGTTTAATATGCAAGTCCGTAGGTCTGAATACACCCTCAGAAGCCGGTGCCTACACAGCGGCTCCGGACCCATCCAAGGTAGAGACATCCACAGGTTCCACAGTTGAAGCATCTCGCGGCATACCGAACTCCGAATGAGTCTCAGTAGAGGCCTGCAAATCAGAAGTAGCTGGTATCAGGGGCTGCAAAAGCACCTCACTGAGTACCGGCGAACTGGTGACTGGCTTAAGAGAAGCGTCGTTGGCAGCTTTGGACCTAGGCGGCCTGTCTCAGTCTTTATCTTTGCGTTTTTTCAGAATCCCAATAGTCAGATGGCTAACCAACGACATTTCTGGATAATTAAACCGAGAACCAAAATATTTAGAGGCAAAAATTTACCGACGACAGATACTGCGCTGATTAAATAAAGCAGAAAACCGACAGCAAGGTACACCGTGGTCAGGGCCCAGGCAAGGAATACAATACGAATGAAAATCTTTGTGAGGTATTTGCTTTCCACAAGTAATGCAATTATTAACTTTTACTGACATTGGTAAGGAGCAAGAAAATTTTCCCCAACGGGGTACTTGGCTTTAGTTGAAGACTTCGGTTCTGAAACTCGAAAACGAAAATTTCAGGAGTCAGCTGACCGGCACTTGCGAACTGCTTCTGCTTTGGGCACTGCACGGCAAGAAAGACTGATGTAATGATGTCGGCTGCATGTTTTATACCCCTAACGACCTAACGTCATGGAAGAAGGGACAGCATCCGACGCAGGACCCAAGACTTTGTTAATCAGGCCGACTAAGGGCTACTGCAAGCAGATAACCCAAATGTAATGACTGCAACAGTGAAACACGAAGAACATCCAGTGTGTACTGAATGACCACTGCCCACAGCCTCTGTAACCTTTTCAAAGAAGCTGACTACGTTCTATTAACAGGCCAAGTCCTTCACCAAACCATACTGATTGGGACTGAGATCAGTCAGGATGAATGTGTCTGCATAAATGATTTCTGTTATCATACATTCCATAGCTTGGCTATGTATACAAGGCTAGTGAAGTTGATGAGCCTATGCTTGCATGGATCTGTAGAGGGGCCAGTCTTGTGTAGGGGAGCCAAAGTGCTGGTTCCAGGCATCAGTCACAAGCTCTGTGGATAGGCAGACGTTGAAAAGATTAATTAGAGACTCAGACAATATATACTCGGTGACTGATCTCTGCAAACCTTGGATTTTAAGAAGAGACAATGCTTTGAATAACCAGGGACGGTTTTCTTTTTCAGGGAGTTTTATGAATACTGGCAGAACACCACATATAACAACTCTCAACTTCTTTGCTGAAGAATTCAGCACAATGCCATATATATAATATCAGAATAAAGGCTCAAAATCAGAAACAAGTTTTAAATATTACTCTAATTCACCTTTTGCATCAACATGCATGTTTTGGACAATAAGAAGTACAAAACTGTCTGGATTTCTTGACCGTCTGTAGTCCTGAATGACTTACCAGCAAATCAAATTTTTCAAAGGACAGAGCAAACTTATGCGCAAAATCAGGGAAGGCCTGTGAAATCAGGGACAGTGGCAGGTATACATTACTTCTCAATGAGATAAATAAAAGTGAATTTACCCCAGCTGCTGTTTGATGACTGCTAAACAGCAGTCATTGATTTAGTATGGCAGTACAGTACCAGTGCTGCACAATGTAATGCAATTTGCTGAAATAAGTGCAAAACGAGTATTGCTATGGCTTATGCATGCCTATGTAAAATATCTCTGTTTTTATCTGTGCATACACCTAATAATGCTAGGACACATACATTATTCTTCTGAGTATCAGTAAAAAATACAAACTACAAGTAATTGTAATTCAAAAGTAATGCACAAAATATATCACAGAACATTCTGTCACTTAGATCTTCTAGGAGGCTGGTGGCACTCATTCCCTAGACTGTTCCCTAGTCTGTATAAATGGATACAGGGGGCTCCCTTATCATTCATGATTGTGTGGTGGCCTCACAAAAGCTTTTGCTGGTTGAAGAAAAATAAGGTGAAAAAAATGCATTAATTTTCTGATACTGCTCTTTAACCAAAGCATGGCTGTGACATGACCCTGTTAGGATAAAAGTGATAATGGCCTCTGCTTTCAGCAACATCCATTTTAAAACCAGCCCTGCATAGTTGTGTGTGTGTGTGTGTGTGTGTGTGTGTGTGTGTGTGTGTGTGTGTGTGTGTGTGTGTGTGTTTATACAGAAGCTATTGTAGGTTATGTAGGGATGGCTGGGAATTGTGCGGTTATGACTTTAACTGTCATCACAGTCAAACCTTAGTGGTCGCAGCAAGAGGTCATTATAGCTTGTGTTTGGTCCGAGGACAGTGTGGTCACTGTAGCCCCCCACCTAGTTTGATTTTATAGGTTCTGGTTTGTTTTTACATTGTTCAGTGAAACCAAACTACGTGGGGGGTTCTACGCCACCACACCCCCCAGGGGGCCTTTGCCCCCTACACTCCCCCTAACTATATATTCTAACTTCAGGGTCGCACTACAGTGGGGAAAAGGGCATATACCTTTTACTTGCCTTACACTGCTCTACACACTGCCAGTACCCATTGTCAGTGAAATGAGTTTTAGGTGAAGTGAAGTTTAGGTGATTTGGTCTCAGTCAAATGAATTTCAGGTAAATGGAAGTTAGGTCAAATTAAGTAGATCCATAGATATATATATATATATATATATATACACACACACACACACACACACACATATATATATATATATATATATATATATATATATATATATATATATATATATATATATATATATATATATATATATATATATATATATATATACACACACACACACACACACACATATATATATATATATATATATATATATATATATATATATATACACACACACATATATATATATATATATATATATATATATATATATATATACACACACACACACACACACACACACACACACACATATATATATATATATATATATATATATATATATATATATATATCAAACCTCTACATTGTGATCAACATTGCACAAGTTGTGAACAGATTTATTTCTTTGTTTACTGGGAAAGTCTGTCTGGACAAGTTGTCCTTTATCAGTGGAGGCCCGAGGAGAAAAGCTCCAACACTAAAAATATATACAGACGTTTACAGTAATAGAACAATTTCAGTTATACAGACTGACAGATACTTTCATTAGGAAACAAAGATATAAATCAAATGTGTGACATTTTATCAGTTCAGTACAACCATTTTACTGTTCTTGGATTCTAGTGAAGAGCGTTAACAAAAGGAGTACACAGAATAGCAGGAATTCTGGACTAGACTTAGACGGTAATACAATTAAGGATAGAGTACACACAATGGCAGTTACCTTGGACAGGATCCTGATGGAAACACAAACAAGGTGGAAGTGCAGGGGGTGTTACACATTTCGAAGTAACAGACAGGAAGTTATGGGAGGCTGCTTGGCTAAACGATATTTTTCTTTGCTTGGGCTAGAACAAGGGCATATAAAGGTTTTAAGTGTGAAATCGTGAAGAAGATGCAGACTGAGGAAAAGCAGACTGTTAACATAACGGATGACCTGAAGAAGGCATAGACTGTCAGAGAGGCTGCTAGCATAAAAGGGAAGAAGGTCAGAAACCAAGCTTTGTTGAACACCAGCAAAGAATTGTCTTGTGCAGTGATGAATTGAGCAATCAAGCATTTGGTCTGCATCTCTGGTGGAGAGTAAGGAATTGTTAGCTGCAGTGTTGCTATTTGGCTTTCACAAGTGGTTAGGAGTAGCCCAAGAATATGTGTGGGTGTGTACATATCAAGTGTGTCTGTTTTTATATATGTATATGCATATATATATATATATATATATATATATATATATATATATATATACGTGCTCTTTACGTGTGGGTATAAATGTGTGTGGCTGTGCATGTATGTATGTTTATATAGAGAGAGATATATATTATATGTGTGTGCATATGTCTCCATGTGAGTAATATGTGCGCTTGTCTGCATATATACATACATATGTGAATTTGTGTCTGTATTAGTTTATATGTGTATGTGTGTTTGCATCTGTATATATGTATGTGCATAAATATTTGTATGTGCATGTGTGCACAGATGTGTATGCATATGTGTGTGGGGGGGCATATACACATATGTGTGTGACTACATATATTACACACACATACATGTGTGTGGATGTGAGAATGTGTGTGTGTACATTATATAATTTATGTATATGTGTGTATGTGTGTGTCCACGTGTGTATGCATAATAAATAAATAAAGAAATGCGTGTGTGTGTGTGTGTATATTTATATATGTGTGTGCATATCTGCATGCAACATATATATATATATATATATATATATATATATATATATATATATATATATATATATACACACACACACACACACACACACATGTGTATGTGTGCGCGCGCCTGCCTATATATACAGGTATACATACAATATATAAAGACAGATAAATATGTAGGCATATGTGTGTACATGTACATAAGTGTGAATGTTGATAAACATATGGGTGTGTATGCATGTCTGTTCATGCATATTATATATGTACAGGTTCATAGATTAGTTCTAGACAAACTGCCCTTGTGGGCCATTTTAAGCCTAGCCAATTACTCTGTGTGAGATTCAAACCCTTCACCTTGTATCTGTAAGGGAAACTAAGTATTATGATAACCTTCCAACATATATATATATATATATATATATATATATATATATATATACACACACACATACATACATACATAGAGATATATCTAGATATATATCTCAAAAAAAAAAAAACAGGTGCAGAAAACAGACGAGTGCACGGGATAAAACATAAATAGCAGCAACAAAAATGATTCCAGCACTGAAGATCCAGTGGGCGAAACCGGTTTGTTGTTTGATCGTCAAAGCATGTACCCTGGTGGGTTTTTTTTAATATACATGTGGAATAGCTCCCACCTTGATTAATTTTCACACTTCTCTATCACCCCACCCTTTTTTTTTCACAAACCCTTCTACTACCTCATCCACAATGTCTCCCCTTACTCCCACCTCATCCCACAACCATACAACATATACCTACCTCATACCCCCACTTATAATACTTTATGTCTTCACCACATACAAATTCCACTACCTACCTAACTCTCAGTACCCTACATCTATCACAATCACTAGCATCCAAATGCACACCCCACCACCAATACTATCCCACCTCCTCACTAATTGCACTACCCCAAATCGTCTCCATCCCATCCATCCTACTCACTTAAACCCAAGGACAAAGAACTATTACCAACTCCTACTGAAGTTCACCAAACTCATAAGGAGTATATTACCTAACTTCATAACCAGCGGTGACATCCACCCTAACCCAGGCTCAAAGTCACCAGCTACCTCTAACCCCATAAATACTACTCCTACAAACCTAAGAAGCTCACATAATGCCCCCAAATCATTCCTAGTCTGCCACCTAAATATCAGAAGTTTAAATAAGAAAATACACTATCTGCATGCCCTTCTAGACATGCACTCCCCTGATCAACTCTGCCTCACAGAAACGTGGCTAAAACTCACTATCTCCGACAATGAAATATTATCCCCCAACAATAATATAATAAGACTTGACCGTAAAGGTAGAAAAGGAGGCAGAGTAGCCATCCTATATAAATCCACTCTCGAGATATCCACAATTAACACCCCACAACACCTGACAACTTCCAACTCCGAAATAATCATCTCAAAAGTACAACTTAACAAACACAAATCTATAAACATAATATGCAGCTATATTCTCCCAGGTAACAACATAGCCACCTTACAAAGCACCCTTCAATGGTTATCCACTACTCACCCCCAAGAAACAATCTTTCTCTGTGACTTCAACATCAACTGGATAACTTGTTCAACAAACTTCCCCACCACCCATATTAACTTACATGGTTTCTCCTAGACTATTACCACCCCCACCAGAATCAACAAGCCCAACAAAAAGGAAAGCATCCTTGACTGGATCTTAATAAATAACAATCCACAGCTATACAAATCAGGCACCCTACCTGAAGACATGAGCGACCACCTCCTAACCTATATAATCAGGAAAAGGGATGACATGTCTCACCAAACCACCTTTAAAACCCTTGGGTATACAAAGAACTTTATCTTATGCAAATGAGCCAACCTAAAGACACTCCCCCTCGATGAAGCAGTCACAGAATTCAACACCAGATTCCTGGCCATCTTAGACAGGCATGCTCCCACACATACAATCAGAAACAAAAATAAAATTGCTCCTTGGCTAACCAATACTACTAGACAAAAACTTACTGCTAGAAACTCAGCATGGACCTCCTGGAGAGCCACCAAATCCCCACAAGCCCACATTACATTCAAACAAATGTGAAGTGATGCAAAAAGGTCTATTCTGTTAGACAAACAAAAGTACTATACCAAACATGAAACCAAGAACCAACAGAAAACTTGACAGAAATAAAAAAAACGCTAACAGTCCTGTACTCAAAAACTTTTATTCGGGAAACCACAACAGTTAAGCGCTTTCGTCAGCAACCACAGGCTGACTTCATCAGAAAGTACAGTTGTGTACACTTACCATAAATGTAGATGTTCGAGTGCATTCACTGTTGCAGTCATTACACTTGGGTTATCCTGCTGGCAGGCTACCCTCAGTCGACCTGAATTCCAAGGTCTAGGTCTGGCGTCGGTTGCAGTCGCCTCTTCCCTGACGTCAGTGTGCCAGGGGAATAAAAGATGCAGCCGATGCCATTTTCTTTAGTTTTTTTTCTTGCCCCAGATGTCAGGTGCCCCCAAAAGGGTATGCTAACAATATGCCAATAAAACATGCATGCACTAAAATATATATATCTTCATCTACAAACAAATACACCAAATAGGTTGTATAGGTTAGAGAAGAGCAGATAAGTTGCAGCAAATACATGGGGGATGGTGGGTGGGTAACCTGGACTGCAACAGTGAATACACTCGAACATCTTCATTTATGATAAGTGTACACAACTGTACTATGTTCTTCGTGTTTCTCTGTTGCAGTCATTACACTAGGGTTGAATCCCAAAGCTAAGATTGGGAGACTGGAGCTAAATAGCATTAGGAGCGGTTATGAGGCCCTGCAGAACTGCAGTGGCAAAACCTGCCCTGGATTTAGAGAAGAGTGGTAAATGATAGTGCTTTGTAAAGGTGTGCACTGAACTCCAGGTAGCAGCCTCTAAAATGTCTTTGGTTGGTACTCCCCTGAGGAAGGCTGCTGAAGTGGCTGCTGCTCTGGTTGAATGTGGCCTAATGCCCTTAGGCACTGGCTTGCCATGTTGTGAATAGCAGAAACGAATGCAGTGGCCTATCCACTTTGAAATAGTCTGCTTTGAGATAGCCTTTCCTTGTGATCCTGCAGAATATGCCACTAGTAGTTGCTCTGTCTTTCTGAAAGCTTTGGTTCTGTTCAAGTAGAAGCGTAGCTGTCTGTGTATGTCAAAAGAATGCAGAACCCCCCCCCCCCTTATTCTGTGGGTTTGGATAAAAAGTAGGCAGATGAATAGTTTGGTTAAGGGCCACACTGGACACTACCTTAGGCATAAATGTCGGGTTTGTTCTCAGAGAAACCCTGTCTGGATAAAAAATGATAAAAGGTTCCACAGCCATGAGTGCCTGTAGCTCTGAGACACGTCTTGCAGAGATTATTGCTAGGAGCAGAGCTGTTTTCCAAGATAAAAACTTTATATCAGCTGTAGCGGCTGGCTCAAAAGGAGGCAGGGTGAGTTTTTCCAAAACAAAATTGAGGTCCCATGCAGGTATTGGTGATCTCCTTGGAGGCCTTAAGTTTTTGGCTCCTCTGAGGTGCCGCCTTAACAAGGGATGAGAAAAGATTGGTGACTCTGTATTGTAATGCGCCGAAATGACACAGGCATAAATTTTAATTGATGAAAAAGATAGGCCTTTGTCCAGCATCTAAGTTAAGTATTGCAAAATCTGAGGAATGTTTGGTACAGCTGTGTCAATTCCTTGTGCCTGGTTCCAAGCACAGAATCTCTTCCATTTTCCAGCGTAAGATTTTCTGGTACTAGGCCTTCTGGCCTCCAAAATGACATCCATTACAGCTTTAGTGAGAGGCACGTTTTGCATCACTACATTATCCGCCATGCTGCCAGATTTAAGGTCTTTAATTGGCTGTGCAGGATCTGATTGTTTTGTTGGGATAGTAGATGAGGTACTTGAGGCAAGGTCCAAGCCGGGCATTGAGACAAGTTCCTTAGGATTGGGTACCAGTGTTGGTGGGGCCAGTCTGGAGCTATCAGTATCATCTTTGGCTTCTCTTGTCTGACCTTTAGGAGTACCTTGGGAGGAGAGGCAGTGGAGGAAAGGCATACACTGCTAAGCTTTTTCAGCTGAAAGAAAGGGCGTCCACTTTCCATGTTTGTTTGTGATAAGTCCTTGTGCAGAATCTTTTTAGTTGGTAGTTGTGAGGAGAGGCAAATAGATCTATATCCGGGCATCCCCATTTCCTTCTTATCATGCTGAAGACTTGTGGATCCAATTTCCACTCATGGGGATCCATGAGGTTTCTGCTTAGTTCGTCTGCCAGAGTACTTATCTTTCCTGGCAGGAATTGTGCCTGCAGATGTACTTGGTAAGTCAATGCTGTGTCCCACAAAGTCATGGCTAGTCTGCAAAGGGGGTAAGAATGAGTGCCTCCCTGCTTGTTTATATACCACATGACCATGGTGTTGTCTGTCTTTATCAGTAGTTGTCCCAGATGAAGTAGGTCCTTGAAGGCTGTCAGGGCATTCTGAACAGCTAGCATCTTTTTTTGATTGATATGTAGATGCATTTGGTTTGCGGACCATGTGCCTTGAATACATCTTCCTTCCATGTAGGCCTCCCAGGCATAATCTGATGCATCCGCTGTTAATGTCTGGCTGGCTGGGGGTAAAGTGAATGGCTGTCCCTTGTTCTGGTGAGAAGCCTTCGCCTTCCATCGAAACTCCTGTTGCAGGCAGGGAATGAGGGTAATTATTGTTTCCAGGCTGTGGCAATGTTGAGTCCAAATATTTAGGTACCACTGAAGTTTCCTCATATGCAGTCTCGCATATGGAATTAGTAGAATGCAGGATACCATGAAGCCCAAAGCCTGCAGAATTTTTACTTGCAGATAACTGAGCCTTTGTTGCCATCAGGTTGAAATAGGTTGCCAGTTGCTTTTGTTTGCCTGGCATGAGATAAGCCATCTGGGCAGTTGTATTTAAGCTTGCACCCATGAATATTATCTCTTGAGAGGGTACTAGTTTTGATTTCTTTTCGTTGACTGTGTACCCTAGGCCTGTTAGAAATCTCCTTACAAACGCCAGATGCTGTAGTAGAATGTCCTTGTTCTCTGCTTGAATGAGGCAGTCATCCAAGTAAGGATATATTTGTATTCCTCTTTGTCTGCAGAATGCAATTACTGGTGCCAGGCACTTTGTGAAGACCCTGGGCGCAGTAGATAAGCCAAAGGGCAGTGCAGAGAATTGGTAGTGCATTAAGCCAGCTTTGAATCTCAGGAATCTTCTGCATGTTTGTCTGATTGGGACATGCAGGTATGCCTCTTTTAGGTCTAAAGTCACAAGCCAAGCCTTCTTGCCCAGCAGGGGCGGAAGTTGCTGTAGGGTCAACATTTTGAATTTTGGTATATCCAGAAATGTGTTTAGAATAGATAGGTCCAGTACTGGTCTCGAGGTCTTGTCCTTTCTTGGTACCAAGAACAGTCTTGAATAAAATTCTTGTCCCTGTTCTTGCTCTGGTACTTGTTGAGTGGCCCTCATGTCCATGAGGGATGAGACTTGCTTTTGTGCCTCTGCCCATTGATGTTTTGGCAGCTCTGGCCAACCGTTTGTCCTTGGCAGGGTATGGAAGTGAAACTTGTAACCTTGTTACACTATGTCTAGGACCCATTTGTCCTGGGTTATTAGGTGCCAGTTTTGAGAAAAAAGTGCTAGTTTTCCCCCCTAAAGGAGCTGCCAGGAGATAAGTGCTCGGTGCAGGCAGGGGAAAGTCATTGGGACTGTTTCCTGTATGGTTGTGATTTGTCTTCTCCACTTTTGGAGGTAGAAGCACCCCATTGTTTAGACCTGTACAAACCTTGGGGCTGGGATCTGCCTCTTGGGCATCTGTATCTGCCCCTTTGTGGTCTGTCTGACACTGGAAAGGACCAATTCTTTGTAGGCCAGTGTCTGCTAAATCTTGGAGGCTGAACCTGTAAGAAATCCTTAACCATTTGCATAGATTTAGCTTTGTCCTCCATTTTCTTTAACACCTCTTCTGCTTTAACACCAAAGTATCATGCTGTAATGAGGCATCTAATAATTTTGCTTTGACATGATCAGGCAGACTTTGTTCCTTTAACCAAGCATGCCTCCTGATGACAGAACCCGTACCAGCGGTTCTGCAGGAGGCCTCCAAAGAATCAAAACCACATTGCAAAGTATGCTTTCCAACTTGTTCAGCTGCATGCAATAAATCCTGCATTTCTTTGTTTTCTGCACATTTAGAATTTGTCAACATTTTCTGTTTAAGCAGTGACATAATATATTGCTGATATTTGAGCATATGAAACTGACAATTTAAAACCCTTATAGCCAAGGTAGCGGAAGTGTAAATCTTTTTTCCCCATCTGTCCAATGCCCTAGAATCCCTGTCAGAAGGGGTAGGGTTTTTTTGCAGCGGAAGTCTTGACCCCTTTGGGACCCTGAGAGATAGTTTCTGGGTCAGCAGCAGGGTCTTTGAAGTCAGGAACCCTGTAGTACCTGTCCGGCTTAAAAGGAGCTGGAGGTGAGGAGTCAGGGGTCAGACTGGACTCTGAAAATACATCATCAACAATGTCTAACACAGGTGGAATAGCTAGGGGACTGTGTTGTGGTAGTAAAAGGAAGTCTCTGAGCCTTTTCTTAGATTCTGAAAAATCTTGGCTCTCCCAGTGGAAATGCTCTCTCATGGTATGCAAGTTTTCCCCAAAAGAGTAATCCTCAGGAGGAGAGGTTGAAGGGATAGTTTCTTCAGCATCAGAATCCTCATAGGGAGGAAGAGAGTATTCCTGATCAGAAGAGGAATCAGATGAAATGGAAACCTGATCTGAAGTTTCATATTCTGTCGCTTGCCTAGGCCTTTTATCTGGAGGGGGATGGGAACCCCTGATCAAAGTAATTAAGTCTTCGGCCATTTTGAGCATTTGTTTTTTTGGCATGGAGACCTGTCCATGAGACTGTTGTACTTGTTTCTTTGTCTTTAAGGGTGCTTTAGCATTTGCCTTTGAAGCTGAAGTCGTTTTAATGTATAACTGAGTTGGTCTGAAAACACCCTCAGAAGCCGATGCCTGCTCAGCGACTCCGAACCCAGAATAGTCTCCGAATGTCCAATACCTTGGGTTTCCAGTTTCCAGTGGCCTAGGCGACTTCACGTGGGAGTCGGTAGCGGCCTGCGGGTCTAAAGTAGCAGGAGTCATGGGCTGCGAAGGCACCTCACTGAGAACCGGCGAACCGCCGACTGGCTTAGAAGAAGCCTCGTCATCGGTTTTGGACCTCGGATGCCTGTCCTTTTCTTTTTCGCGTTTCTTGTGAATTCCGGTAGTCGGATGGCTATCCGACGATATGGTATAATTAAATCTTCTGCCAAAATAGTGTAATGCAAAATCGTACCGACACTTAATAGTGCGTTGGTTAAATCTAGCACAAAAATGACAACTAGCAACGTCGTGGTCAGGGCCTAGGCAAGGAATACAGTAAGAGTGAAAGTCCATATGAGGTATTTGCTTCCCACAAGAAATACAATTATTAACTTTTTCCTGACATTGGTCTGGAGCAAGAAAAAAGTTTCCCCAAAGGGGTACTTAGCTTTTAATGAAGACTTCGGATCATCGTAACCAATGACATTTTTACCTGCGTACGGCAGATTGTTGGTTTTGACAGGCGTAGACTGGAAATGTCTTGTGCTGGAATTTAATCGTTAGTATTTGAAGGTTGACAGGATATTTATCAGTGGTTTATTGGCAACTTTCTTAACATGGATACAAACGTGTAGCTTTAAACAGACTATGCTGCAGCGTTCTATTTCGTGTCTGCATTTGTGAACTGTTTCGGTGGTTTGCTTTGAGTATTCGTGATTGCTGTTTATACTGTACTGATGAAGTCAGCCTGTGGTTGCTGACGAAAGCACTTAACTGTTGTGGGTTCCCGAATGAAAGTTTTTGAGTATAAGACTGTCACTGTTTTTTTTGGAAAACTACTATACCAATTTACAGCAAAAACACCATAATCAGCCTCAAAAATTCTGGTCAGGTCTGAATAAACTGCTCCACCAAGTTCAAACCTCTACCCCCACCCCCTCAGCTACCCTACAACCACCTCCTAAATGTGTTGCTAAAACCTTTAACACTTTCTTCACTGAAACAGTCCAGTCCCTTGCTAATAATCTATCTCCCACCTCCTCTACTACAATCTCATCTACTCAAGAAAATACCCCCCCCTTACTCAAATTTGATCCCATCCCCACAGACTACATAAAATCCCTACTTAAAAAAACTAAAGCCTACCACCCTGGCAGCCGACCAACTTCCTGCAGAGTTTCTACAAAAGGCCGCTAATGTCATAGCTTACCCCATCTCCATCTTAATCAATTGCACTATCCACGAATCCTACATTCCCCTCCATCTGGAAAATATCTCATATTATTCCACTTCATAAAGGGGGATACTCAACCAAACTCTCTAATTACAGACCCATAGCCATACTATCTCCTTTAGCCAAAATAATGGAGAAATGCATACAGAAACAACTCCTAACCCACCTTATTCAGAATACTCTCCTAGCTCCAACTCAGCATGGCTTCAGACCAGCCCATAGTACTACCACCGCCCTCTTCTCCCTTTCTCACAGTATAAATCAAAACCGCAATCAGAATATGCTCTCTTCTGCCCTCTTTCTTGATTTAACTAAAGCGTTCGATATGGTAAATCACCACCTACTCCTAGACTCTTTAAAATCACTCTCCTTAGATAACCCAGCACTCAGCTGGTTCCACTCTTACCTGCACGGCAGAAAACAAGCCGTCCTGTGGAAAGACAACCTATCCCCCCTTCTAACTCTCACCCTTGGAGTACTCCAAGGTTCTATCCTGGGTCCCCTCCTTTTCTCCATATTCATTAAAGAACTACCCAAAGTTATCCCAGATTCAACTTGTGTACAGTATGCAGATGACTCTACATTCATCTGCACTGCCTCCACTCCCACAGATTTACAATCCTTATCCCAAACCACTTTTAACAAAGTAGAAAAATGGCTCAATAATCGTCCTCACCTACTGAACCCAAACAAAACCAAACTACTACTTTTCTCCCCCTCCCGTAAGCTAACATTACCATTAATCACAGTCTCTTTCAACAATGGCACCATAATCACTCCAGAACCTTGCACTAAACTACTAGGGGCAATCACTGATAATAACCTGAAGTACGATGCCCATGTAGATAAAACCATAAAAACAGTAAACAAAAAAATAGGCTCCATGTATAGGATTAAGAAATTCTTAACCCCATCTGCCAGAACCGCAATAGCTCACACACACCTTCTTTCAACCCTTCTCTATGCCTCACCCATCCTCACAAATCTAACCAAAACAAACCTTAACAAAATCACTAGCTGCTATAACAATACAGGTAGGCTTGCCACAGGCTCATCCTACAGAACCCACCACTGTAAAACTCTTCAAGAATTAGGCTGGCTTGAACTATCCAATCAGATTTATTATAACCAACTCATAATGATTCATAAAATCCTAAATCAACCTACCAGTACCCCTATTCTGACTAATATTATTACCCCCTACAGCAACCTATCATCCCTCCGTTCATCCAACAAACTGCTAAGTACATACCACCAAAGCCAACAACTCAGCTGTAGACTCATTGTTTTCTAACTCTGCTGGAAAACAATGGAACTCGCTTCCAGCTGAACTAACCACCACATGCTCCTTGCCCCAGTTCAAAATATCCCTAAAATGTCCATGTCCCAACCCTGACTAACCCAATCACAATTTAGAATAAGCAAAATAAACTCAGCCATGACCAGACTATAACCTGACAAACCTATTTAATACCAGGACAAAGGTAACCCAAACATAGCTCACAGAGGCATACACCCTAATATCTTCTCTCCCCAACCTCAACACACAATTCCCTCCACCATTCACCTTTTTTATCCCATCATCAGGAAGAGAACTAACTTTTCTGCCAACACTAAATTACTTCCTTCCTAACTACCTCCATTCGATTCGACTATCATCCTTACCTTCTATCTGTAATTCATTTTCTTTATTGCACACTGCTCAGACATGTAATTATTACTTCTGTACACCTAATCCAACTACCAACAATGACAGTTTTTCTCTAAATGATTATTTCTATCTACATGTAACCTTGACTATTACCTGTTACTGTTGTTATTAAATGTTTGCTAACTTTATGTATCCGCAATTTTGACTATTACCTGTCACTGACGTTAAATGTTTACAAACATCGTTGTTACCATAATTTGTCATGTAAATTAATTTCAATGTGGAGCTTTTCTCCCCGGGCCTCCTCTGAAAATGGATACGTATCCAGTCAGACTCTCCCGGTTAACAAATGTAAAATAAAAATAAATCAATAAAAAATAGAAGCTATTTTTTTTTTTTTGTGTGAGGCGCTGTATTCATTTTGTTGCTGCTATATATATATATATATATATATATATATATATATATATATATATATATATAGACAGAGAGAGAGAGATGTATCTGTGTGTAGTTATATGATTGCGTGTGGATATATGGATATATGTGTGTGTCTGGATTCCTAGTGAAAATATGCTTATCTGCAAATTGCTGTTAAAGCTGTCAGCCAGTGCCACCAATGCTTATACTAAGGGCCACTTAAACATTTTATTACCAAAAATATCATTTCAATTTGCTCCCAAAATTACCTACATTAACCAACATTTTATATTCACCTAAACACTAGATAAAATCTATAATGTCAGATTTGTCAGAAAATGTTACACTGCATGGTAAGGAAATCCACAGTATGTCAGTTTTAAATAATTTACTGCAGGCTTGGTTTCATCATTCTCAGCTCTACGTTACTTTGTTAATCACTTAAAGCTTCAGTTAAAACAAAACTTTTCACTGCTAAAAGAATGCCATAGGAGGAGGGAGTGGAGGTGAAAAATTCTTCTTTCACCTTGGAGATGCAGTGAAAAGAGGTGAAAATGCTCCCCATTCTCCTTGATGAGACAGTGGAGACGGGTTCATTATGTATGTATGAGGGATTCCTTAGTATGAATATTTAACCATGAAGGGATTGAAATTTCAGTGTATGAGAAGAGGTACAAAAGCGGGCGGTGTTGCAGTGGTTAGCATTGCTGCCTCACAGCAAGAGGTTCTCCAGTTCGATTCTCGGCTGGGGTGCCTTCTGTGTGGAGTCTGCATGTCCTCTCTGTGGTTGCGTGAGTTTTCTCCGGGTGCTCCGGTTTCCTCCCACATCCCAAAGACATGCAGTAGGTGGATTGGACACTCTAAATTGGCCCTAGGTGTGAGTGCCTTCTGTGGAAGGTTGGGCACCTCGAGGCTGGCAACTCAACACCGTAAAATTCCACTGCCAATCATGAGCGAACAGATGATCCACTGTGGCAACCCCTAAAAGCAGAAAGAAGAAGAAGCGGTACAAAAGCAATTATTGATGGGGTATGGCTTTGTTGGTGTTAAGGCAGGTTCTGAATTTCCTTCAGAATTTTGGCTCAGTTGAAAAACCAAAGTCAGAGTGAAAAGTCGCAGTTTAGTGCAGTCTCTCCATGTTACTATTTTTGAAGAATGGGCTGTGTGGGTATTGTGAAAGGGGGGAATGGTCCTTTTGAGTTATGTGCTGGAGGTAATGACCATGCTTTGTTATATGCATAATGGATAGGTTTTTGAGAGGGCCATTTCAATGGTTTTCAAAAACAGAGTTAAGCAGACATATTCCAAACAGCTGCTAGATATTACAGGTACATAAAAAATGATTTACTGTTGTCCAGTTTTCCAGTAAGTCAGGGAAGGGCAGTTGTAAATCTGTATGCCATACACTGCATAACATTGTTAGATTTATGCCTTGCTTTTCTTTTTTCCTTGCTAAATTCTTGCCTCTTATCTGATTTCAGCTTTTGTTGGAGAAATAAATACCACTTGCTGATGAAAAATGATAAAAAATGATAAATGTATTAACACTTTCATCTTTTCTTAGTTAACTTAGCAGTCCTAAGTTCAAGGAATGAAGGAAGGAAGGACAAAAGCAATAATGCGTTTATCATTTTTCGTCAGCAAGTATTTTTTTCCCCTTGGTCAGTTCAGCAGTGTTTTACCCTGTTCTGGTTATTGCTTGTTTGCTTTTCAGCAACTATTCATTTCCACTGCTGTGTCTGGCAGTTTGTAGGATCTTGTGTCAAGGAAAAGCTAGCAATCCCAGTGATTGAGGGGAAGTAAAGGATGCTGTAGTTCAGTGCATGCAGCTGCATGCAAAATACAAACTGGCAGGTAACCTTTATGTTTCATGGTGTGTTTAGAATGCTAGGATATTGCCAGTGATTCATTACTTCAAGCTTCTCCTTTCCGCTGCAGCTATTTCTGTACTGTGAAAACCTACAGAGGGGTTTGTAAATGTAGTTCAGTACTAATGTGTGTGGACTTTGCCTGCTTATCTGTTTTTTTTTTCTTTTTCTCCTGCTCATGTTTTTTTTTTTCCTCCAAGTCTTTTGGATCTTTGTTGTTACCAGTAAATGTATGTGGCACCTGATCTTGTGCATTCTATTTACAGTGCTTATTTGTTTAGTACAGTTTGAAAGTGTTTTTTGTTTTTAATTGCATAACAGTTTCTATTTTAGGTTGCTGACTGCTGCTTGACATGTTTTTCTGTTGCAAACATGGAGTGGTTGTAGCTTTTTAATAACAGGACTGTTTTATTGAGGGCATACCTTTTTCCTTGTGCCTTTGTATTGTTAACTTGCTAACTTTCTTAAGGCACTTTTTGCATATAGGTGTGGAGTTAACCTCCTGTCTATAGACACTTTTGCCAATGCATATAACTTCTGTAAAATTCTAACCCCGAGATTCATGAAGCTTGCGCCAGGCGCAGGCGTAGTGTAGGCAGTATAATGCCAAATATGGCCACCGAGCGATTCAGGTACGATCCAATTCCATGTGCACTACCAGTGTATGCCAGATCTGCTCAACCCTTGGCACAGGTATGCTAATCAACCCATGCGCAGTACTGCACCATGCAAATGAAGGTATATAGCAATTCATGAAGTGGTGCAGGCGTAGAGTAAGCCCATAGAAATGTAAACCAAAAAAAAAACGGTTTACATTTTTCCAAACAGAACATCGGAGCTATGAAAGTGGACCAGACTCATGTAATACAAAGTTAACATATGTCAATGGCTAAATATACAGCCAACGGCATAAGAAACGATGCAAAACACCTAAAAAACAACATTTAATGTCATGTCCACATTAACGCAAAGTACAACCGCAGGGCATGTGTGCGCAAACGGGAACACAAGGAAAATATACACAAATCTCATAAAATCGCAATGTAATACAAATCATGATTTCACCATAATACTCAATGGTATGCATGGTACACCACAAGCAAGTCGCAAGGGTTGCTAAGGGTCTGTGACAGTGTTCAGCGCAGTAACTATGAATTAGTAGTCAATGCAATGCAAATGAGGCAAGTAATAGTGAATCACAAACGTCCCGCTGGACTAAGGATGTACCATACGGCGCAGCGCTTACAACACCGAGGAGTGGTTTGGAGGTATATATGACATCAGCAGTGGGGTGTGCCACCGTAGCTGTAAGCACATTGGAGCAATGCAAATCCAGCCTGCCCGTTGCTAAGCAAAGCCGCAGGATAGGGGTGGGGATGTAGGTATAGCATGGTTTAGCTGAGAGCACATATGGTGCCCGAAAGCGCATGTGTTTGCGGATGAAAACGCGTGCAAACCCGTAAGCGGACGATGCAAGCGCACCATAGCTCAAACAGGAAGGTTAGGGGAAATGCCGCAGTAGGGTAATTGGAGTACAACTGAGCAATTAACACCTATTAACTCACAGTGGACAATCAACGGCAGCTAACAAGTCTGCTCGCAGCAACTGCAGAACAGGATAGGGGAGGTGTCGGATTGCAAAGAAAAGAGAACTGTCATAGCACAGCAAAGCAAACCTGCAGTAGATCGGCCATAGAACACATGTCGTAAGATAAGCCAGGTTTTGGAAAGAACAAATGAAAGCAGGCTGCTGGATGCATGCCAGAAAATGGGAGGGGAAATGTTAAGAAATGTTAAGGGAAGGGTAAGAGGTAATCCACGGCAGCCAAATGTAATTCAACACCAAAGGCACCACAATATCAGTACCTGTAGTAAAACACATATGATACCATGTAGCTCCGATGGTACATACACACCCTATGACATAATCAGTGTTCACAGCACAATAGTATAAAGTATGAAGGCGCCTCACACACACCTGTGTATTCCCAAACACTGCACCATTGGTGTAAACAGATGGGGAACTTTTACAATGTACATGCTGGGAGCTGCCATAGCTGCGATTCATCACCATGTGTTAGAGACTGAAGATGTTGTGGAGGATGATGCTGACAACCACCGCAGGCCCCAGAGGAGGAGAAGAGTGTTCAGATCAAGGGTAACCTACCAGGTGCTACATGATCTGGAGACAGTAGAGCATTACAGGGTGGACAGGGATATCTTACAGCAAATAGTTGAGCTGTGCCGGCCACGCCTGAGATCCAACAACAGAGGGGAACCCATCCCAGTGGACACGAAGGTATGTGTAAGCTTGCGGATTCTAGCCACAGGTACCTTTCAAAGGCCAACTGGAGATATAATGTGGATCTCACAGGCATCAGCATCCAGGGTACTACACCAGTTCCTGGATGCTATGTTACCACATGCCAATCAGCATATATACTTCCCCCGAACTTAGGAGGAGTTGACCAGCAATATGCATCTCTTCGACCAGGTGGCACACTACCCGGAGGTACTGGGTGTGATAGACTGCACGCACATACATATCAAGTCACCACCAGGTGAGCATGGTAGGCGCTACACAAACCGCAAGGGATACCACTCCATCAACTGCCAGGTTGTGTGCAATGCCCAGGGCATTATTATGGATGTGTGTGCTGGCAGCCCTGGAAGCTACCATGACTCCCACATCTGGCATGCCTTACAGCTGTAATATTCCAAAAACGATAGCCAGCACCATAGAACACAATTTATTCTTTAAAATGAAAAGTGTGAATACAACAGGCTGTTTCGCACAGGCCTTATTTCTAAACCATGCCGAAAAATATGTATATGCGAAAGCACTATTCACTTTCATTGTAAATAATAAATTGTGTTCTATGGTGCTGGCTATTGTTTTTGGAATATTACTGAAGTTTCTTTTGGCCGTTGCACCAGCCCTGCGTGCGAGGTTTGTTGTGGTGTTTCCCATGCCTCACAGCTGTATCAGGTGTTTGTCAGGGGGGACATCTTACATGGCCAACTTGTGGGGGATGCTGGCTATGCACTGGAGCCGTGGATGATGACTCCCATCATAATTGCGCATACACCCATGCAAGAACGCCATAATGAGGCACACGCACAAACCAGAATCATCATACAGCGTGTGTTTAGGATGCTGAAATCACAGTTCCATTGCTTGGACATATCTGGTGGAGCCTTGCAGTACTCTCCAGGCACGTGTGCCCACATCTTCATAGTATGTGCCATGCTACATAATATGATCCTGCGGAAACAGCTGCAGCAGGGACATAATGGTGAAGGCCCTCACAGCCCACCGCAAATGCCAAGGCCATCACAGGCACAGAGGGATTCAGACCACGAACACACTGTGCCAGCCCCAGTAGGCAGACGGAGGCATGCCCAATATGCCCACACCTTGGCAAATAGGGAACGTATAGCACATACACTGACAGTGTATGCCCCTACGTCCTGACACACCTCTCCACCTGCACACACAGTAAACTGGATGGCACAAACACACGACCACCTGTAAATTGTAAAGTATAGGTGGCCTACTGTGTGAATCCTACATAGGCAGCCCTCAACCATTGCCCACACAACAGCTAATGGAGCAAGGAATGTCAACACCTGAACAGTACACGCACCTAACAGCATATGTTGGTACTGTATGTACAGGTTCCTAGGTACATTGGTAGGTACATGCCCGATTGTCAGAGGCCATTCATCAACCAAGGCAAACAGTGTCTGTTGTCACCACCACATCAATTAACCAACTGTCCCTCAGTGGAGCAGAGCCAATTGCGGGAATCCATGTGTGTAATCACTGTTCCCCACACACTCTGCATGGTTTACCTGGTGTGTTAATGAGGGGCTCCATATAATGTAATCAGGGATGTAGTAGCAAAGCATGGGGAGTACCCATGACAGGTATCTGTCACCCCAGCATGCTCCACCTATGGTTGTGTGAAGGTGTAGCACATTATAGTGTGTGGCTCACTGTGACATACATTACCAATGCTGGAGCACATCCATTAAACATCACTTGGACATACCATTAATAGGTCTCTTCCATATGTAAACTAACTGAGTTACACATCTGATTGCAGTATGGAGTAACAGCCGTAGTACAGTCCACATACAAAACACCATAACACGTGTACAAATCCCAGATGCTCAAGTGGTAAACGCAATGACTGTCGTGCATGTTCCCGTTCCCACGACCTGGAAGGGACGTTACGTAATCCCGAAGGCACGAATAATGGATGTTGGATGCAGGTCAACAGATCAGATTTAGCACATGTCAGTGGGATTATGCATTGGCAAGTGCTGGTAAGCGTCGTTTAAACATGACTATACGGATATGCGCGAAACAGGGCTAAGCTTTTCTGAATATCGCGCAGATCACTGTCAATGATGTCCAGAACAGGTGAAACTAGCATTATTCACCCCTGTACTAACAGTGCCTGCTCTGAAGGGTACAACGACCACTGCCAGGAGTAGTACACGCAATCATGTACACAATCACCTAACACTAAGCTACCCGAGATGTACCAATGGCAGGTGTGTATTGTGACAGGTTAAAACACAAACGTGCGGAGTCCAGGAAACAGTACACACCATGTACACAACGAAAGGTGTGTTCTCACTCTCTCTCTCTCTCTCTCTATATATATATATATATATATATATATATATATATATATAAAATAGAGATAGAAAGGGTGATAGAGAGATATAAGTTGATACATACGTATTCACCTATATCTGCAAATATATAGATAGGTCAACTATGGAGGTACAAATAAATAGGACACTGCCAACTATCGAATGTGTCACATACCGACACGCGTAATCACGAGGCTGAAAGACCGAAAGACCACAGTACCGGAACACTAGAACTGAGAGTAATATTATCACGATGTTAAGGGACATTTAGTTATCGCTGCCGGTGCTGCGGTCCAGGTAGGTACTGTGTTCAACTGTGTTTGTGATTGCTGTAGTCTGTGTATGTGTGTTTTGAGGGTGCCATGTGCATTTCTGAAGGACTGTAATGTGTGTGTGTGTGTTTGCATTGTATGTCTGTTAGTGCTAACTCGAAGGTAGATCACTACGGTAGGTGTGGTCATAGCTGGCCATAGGCATACGGTTACCACCTGTCCCACTTTAAGAGGGACAGCCCCTCCCTGGGCAGTTGTGTCCTGACAAAAAAATATTAAAAAGGGCAAATGTCCAAGATTGTAGGACATAATTATGTCCCATATATTATGTAATAGTTGCATTAAATAGTTATGCCTATATATAAAATACGTAAATGTTACATGAAACATGATAAGTAGCTAAAGTGCTTCAAGAATAAGTATGTATTCAGGATAAAAGTATGTGCTATCCTGCGTACTGACTGTGGGTATGTGTCGGCCTGTAAACACTGATGTGTGTCCTGCAAATGTCCCACTATGGCCATTTGAAAAGATGGCAACCCATGCCAAAGAGGCTCAGTCACCAACACAACTGCAATGAGTGCAAATATCTGTGACAGAAATACACGAGACAGCTGTCATTTAGTAACATTCCCTTACATATCGATGTATTTCCGGAGGTATTGAAGTATCAACCTCACCTGCATGCTATATAGAAACCAATTAACAATGGCTCAATGTATAAGCCCGTAACAACCATAGTTTCTCAGTCTACTAAATGATAGGTCTTCAATTAGGGAAGGAGCCCACGCACATATATGGAATATGTAGAAATGCAGTCCCCACAAACCTGTAAATGCTATGTACACCCACCTACATCTTCCCCATACATGAAACAATTGCAATACAGACTGTAATAACATCACAAACATCCACTCACTCAATTACATCTGCAGAACCGTTAACATACCTTGTGAGAGACACATTTGTAATGGCGCCATGTGAAATCGTAGCTGTTGTATAATGGAACAGACAGCGATGTTACAGGTTTTGTTTGCAGTAGTCCCTTATCAGACGGTTGAGATGACAGGTACACTCACATGTAGAACCACATACTCTAGCCATCACACACAATCCACGAGGGACATGAATTCAAAATATCCGTGTCTCTCCAAATAGCAGCTGCAATTCCTCACAACAAAACACATAACAGGCCGTCTCCCCGAAGGTATGGCAAAAGGGCAATGCCCAAGTGGAGAATTCAATTATACCCCAATGTTGCCGCGTAATTGGTGAATGGAGTAGCTGCACAGCTGATCTGCATGTAATAATTTACTCAGGAACACCAAATGGCGACAGGATACCACGTTACAGGTATCGACGTATATAAGGATGCCTTGCCATACATTCAAACCGTATGCTCATACCATAGAACCGTTTAAACAGCAAAGGTGTAAGAGAGATATTTATGAAGACTTGGAAATAAGGTATGTAGAACACTCAGTATGTCAGTGTATGTAGAGCCTGTTTTGTATTAATTAAAGTGTACGCAATGCATAAAGTGGGAAAAGGTATTATGTAGTGATGTCTTGTTGAGCATAGTAACGCTTGTAGAAATTGTGTGTCCTGCTGTGGGCCACAAGGTAAACATCTCATACACCGCAAGGGATGCTACATGAGGGCTTTAAACATAACAATTCCACACCACCCGCCATCAGTGGCAGGGTTTGTCCAACAAGTACGTGCCATAGCAGGGAATAGTATATGTTGATATACTGTCACAGTAGGCATATGTATGGGCATATAATGAGAATAACATGCCTAAGGTGGTCCTGCTGTGCAAGTATGCTTTGCATTATGGGATAATGTTTAAAATATGTGTAATGTGCAGTATTGTAGGTAGATATGTCAGATATTTTACACAGCATAACTGTTATATCATGCAAACAAAAGGCATCGTCTATTGGCATGTACAATAAACAATATGGCTTGTAGTCACGGGACACTGTAACAGCATGACAGCTAACTGAAATGGAAGAGCTACTCAATTATCCATGCACAAAGGACATGTAATAGCTTCACAGGTTCATAGTGAGGTACTATGCTGTCTGGCCATGTCCATGTGTAAGCCCAGTGACAGTGTTTTCACTGGTGGCATCTTCCTTGGGTAGTGTCCTGTCTGTGAACAGCAGAGCCATGTGTTACCTGCACCTGTGTACAGTACAGCCACTGCAGTGATCCCTGGCGTACATCTGTGTCTCCCATCCACCCACTGAGGTATCTCATGAAGAGTGCTAGTGAGTGTCCCTGCATGGTGAGTGTCTGGTTCAGGAATGTATCCCTCAAGCATGTCCCACTCATCGTTGCGTTTGTGCACATATCCATGAGCATATTGCTCTCAGTGGCTTTTGCTTATGTTGCTTATGTGGAGTATATCCATAAATATTGTTGTGGACATGGGCCCTGTATGTTCAGCAGAGGTCACCCCTGAGTATGCAGTATACAAATGTGTACAGTCGTGGTGTCCGTAGTTGTGCCGCATACGTCATCCTTTGGAGGTCAATAATCCTCATGGTGTGTTAATGTTGTGGTATGTAAAGCCGTTGCTGTTCTGTAAGGTACACCCCACAAGGGGTGTTGTACCCTTGAACGTGTGCCATACATCAGGAGTATAGAGGTACAATGGGTGCCTTTGTTCCAGCTACAAACCCATTACAGATAAGGGTGGCCACGTAGAAGGATATCCACGCCACATTGGCAATATGGTTATCAAAGGAGTGGGTGCTATATATGTGTGTACTAAGATCCCGTATAATGTCACATGTATGTAGGGGACTACCATCTATGTGATAGTCAGTGGGTGATTGGTGTAATCCAAAGGGGATGTCTATGCACCTTGTGTTATGCAGCTTGAGGCCATGTTATTGACATCAGGTATCCGTCACAGTGACACCCATTTGGAGGGTGTTTGTATCAGCTGTTGGATCAATCATGGCTCCATGTTTGCAGTCGTTTGGAAACCTATTCAGGGGAAGTCCCTCTGTGCCAGCCTATACCTCAGTGAAGCATATACCAAACATGAGGGGCCCTATGACCGAGGACTTTGGTACGCCAAGTGTAACTGAATTATAGTAGGTACCACGGTATGCTACCCTCATTGTGTGGGTCCTGTCCGTGAGCCACTTTGCATAACATCCCGAGACGTAGGAGTCGATGTGCAGGTGGATGTGTATGTTGTCAATACCAGAAGGGAGAACGGTGCTGAAAATCAATGAGAGGACAAGGCAGGCTGTGTGGACCCCCTTACCGTCATCAACTACCCTGGTAACTGTATCAAAGGAGTCCACCAGGTGTAGGAGCCATGGTCTGGCCCTAACAAATCCAACCCAGGTGGCATCAAAGGTCTGGAGGCCACCAATATCTCTGTGAATGACTTCCATGATGATGTGCCCCATAGTCTTGCAGAACAGTCCAGTCAGGCGTATAGGGCAATAGTTCCTGTGGTTCATTGTGGTGCCACCTGTGTGGAGTGTGCTAACTGTTGCTGTGCGCCATTCAGGGGCCACAATGTCTGATACAAGGCTATTACTGAATCTGGTGGCCAAGTGGGGAGCCATGTCGTTCTGAGGTTTGTGTAAATCACAGCCTGGGATGTTGGACGGTCACATGGAGTCTGTGTTCCAGGCCTTAGAGAATGCAGGTTGGAACTGCGTAGTTGTGACCGCAGGGACTCTGCATTGTTCCTGTATGGATTTTGGCCCTGTAGGGAGTGAGAGGGTGTAAAGTTAGCATTGAACTTATCTGCCAGGATGTTGCCAATAGCAGTCGGTCTGTAATGTTCCTGCCTAACAGTCGTGTGTCAGAGCAGATGTGGGTATTGCCACTGAGTACTGACATACCTCCACAATGCTTTGTAGTAGTCCTTGGAATGTATCGCAGTAATGTTTATGTAGCTAGCTTTGGAGGATGTGATAAGGGATCCCGGATTCCTACTGAGGCTGACCAGTGAGCTATCCCACCCGTGGTATTGTACTCCACTTTGCAACAGCCTCCACCTTCTGTTGTACATTATGTGCATGGAACTGGACCCCCAGAGTGGCGTTCGTTATCTGCTGGGTACCATCATGGCTCTGTTTGGGATAGCATGATCCATGCAGTCGTGTAAGTGCTAATGAAGTGCACTGGTGTATGTTTCAGCATTTGTAAGTGCATTGTCCATCTGAACGGGTGTCATGACGTTTACTACCACTGTCATAAGACGTCTGAAGTAGGCGTTGTAGAAATCTTGTACTTTGTATTCCGTGAAGGGCGTGGTGCCGGGATGTGGATAACAAGGGTGATTAGCATATGTTCGGAAACTACCAAGGAGGGGATAACCCCAGGTGTGGAACACCAGTCACATGTTGGTAATTTCCATGTCTAGGATATTGTTGGTCTTGGTGGTGGTGTGTATGGGTTGATCCAACCGAGTGGATGTTATGAATCCCAGAAAGCGTTGGCCTAATCTGTCGGTACATGAGTAGGTATCCCAGTTAAGTGTGGGGTAGTGTCAGTCTCACATCAGTATTACCTGTCTGAACCCTACTGTCCAGTACACCAAGAAATGAGGGCCGGTAACAGTGGGGTGTGTTGTTGAATCCGTAGCATGTTACAATGTATAAAAACAAACTAAGCAAGCCACGGAGTACTTCCCAAACTGCTGAAACACGAATGTTGTGCTTGAATTAAACCAAACAGCATCAAAAAGTAAGTGCAGTGCAGCAAAAGTAATCCAAAAAGAATTTATTTTAAAGCGCTTTTCGTCTGCTACTAATGGCAAACTTCTTCAGAATAAAAACACATTCTAATCATACCCATTTTATACAAAACACGTGGTTGATTAATAACCCAATTAAGTACTCATTAAACATTAAAAAGACAATGGTAAAAAATGAAAAACTTGTTTTAAAAGTCCTTTTTACATTTACATTCATAAAATGTGTAATCAACAGGATATAAAGTTAACTACTCGAATATGTTGTTAATACTTTAATTAATGTATTTCTGCAATGTTAAACAGTCTATCTCTTTAGGCTTAACATACTGAGAAGGCAGCCTATAGAACATGCTTCATTAAGACCAGGGGGGTGATAGGATTCCAACCTGATTTGCCAATAAAGTTCCAAAACTAAAAGTTTTAGTGAAGCCGGACCCCCTCTACTGTCATTGCAAACCTGGTCAATTCCTATAAATTTAAATTGATGGTTTGGGTATTCTGAAACATGTTTGGCCAATGCGTTAGTGAGCTTACATTTCCTAATAGCATACTGATGTTCATAGATTCTTTCTTTGAATTTACGTTCAGTTTTACCTACGTAATGGGCAGTACAATTTTGACATTGTGCTAAATATACTATCAATTTTGAATTACATGTGAATCTATGTTTAAGTTTGAATTCACCCTTATTGATGTTGAATCTATTAGATTCCATGATGTATCTACAGTAATTACAATTGTGACATCTAAACATCCCTGGAGTTCTGACTAGTAAGTGTTTCATTTCAAACCAAGATTTTAGGTTCCTCCCTTTTTTGTAAGTCACTAAAGGTGTAGTGCCTAATTTGGTGGATACTGTGGAATCCACACCGAATAACTGCCAATTCTTCAGGATGATAGACCACAAAAAATTGCTGTCCACTGCGAACGTAGTGATGAATCTAGGAGTGTCAATCGAGTCTACCCTTCTGGAATCCACTTGTTCATGATCGTCAGCTGACATTGTACAAGTCACCGTATTCTCCTTTTCTCTAACTTTAAGTAGTGGCACATAAAACTTGCTGTTCCTTTTCATGTTGATCTCATCTATGAGTTCCTCAACTAAATGAATGGGGTACCCTCTACTTAAAAACATAGTTTTAAGTGTGTTACATTCAACTATAAAATCTTCCTCTTTACTGCTAATTCTAGCTGCTCTAACAAGCTGCCCTTTCACCACTGCACGTTTCTGTCTGTAGGGATGGCAACTTGTGAAGTGGAGAAAAGTGTTAGAATATAGCGGTTTCCTATATATCTTAGATGTGTAACAAGCCATGTTCTCATCTTTAGATAGAAGAATGTCAAGATACGCTATTTCATTGCTGCTGAAAGTAGAGGTAAATACTAAAAAATCAGTAGAATCATTCAAAAAGTCGATGAATGCGTTGGCTTGTGCTTCAGTCCCGTTAAAAAGGACGAAGATATCATCCAAATAACGGGTGTAGTATATTAATATGTCAGAAAAATTAGGGTTGTTGAGAATATGTAGATGTTCCCACTGGGCCATGACCAAATTGGCCACGCTGGCTCCGTAAGGGGAGCCCATCCCAACGCCCACTGTCTGCAAGTAGTGATTGTCACCAAACATGAAATAGTTCCTAGATAGTGTTAAATCAAGTAATTCTGTTACCAATGAGATGTCATGACTCTTAGCCCCTCTAGCTTTTAACCTGTCGCAGACCCATTCAATAGCTATTTCCTGGGGGATACAGGTGTAAAGATCTTTCACGTCTATTGAGAGCAGGTTGTAATGCTGTTCGAAACTTAATTCATTAATATTAGAAAGGAAGGACCATGAATCTTTACAGATCTGAGACTCAAGAGGAATGTATTTACTTAGAATGTGATCTACTACCTTAGCACATGCGTAGGTGGGTGATCCACGACTGTCAATGAGTGGACGCATGGGAGGATCATTGATGTTCTTATGTATTTTTGGTATTCCAAATAAATACGGTATCCTGGGATGTAGTGTAGTCATGTAGTTGTACTGATCTTGATTTATCCTTCCTTCTATATACATCTCTTCCAAGTGATCTTTAATTACTTTATAGGCATTATTTATTTCATTCATTGAACTCACAACATAAGCGGGAGTATCTAGAATTATTGCCATACGGTCCATGTAATCGCTGTTATCAAAAATCACGACCCCTCCTCCTTTATCTGGTTTGCATATACGCAAGTTGTTCATGTGAAGAATACGGATATTTTCTATTTCTTCACTATTGGTGTGTGGGATCATGTTCGTGCGATTCTTTATATGCCTCCTGATGTCAAGCTCACATATTAGTTCGAACATAGCTAAGAGTGGATGTAGTGGAGGGTTGTAAGTACTAGGGATGTGTAACCGGTTGTTGTCTCGCAAGTATGCTCCTCCTCCCATCATAAGCTTGAAATTGAGTTTCCGTGTGAAAATTTTGACATCAATTATGGCTTTAACCAAATCCATATGGTGGTGTGGAACATATGTAAGACCCTTGGCCATTAGGTCAGCCATTTCAATTGATATGCCAACTTTTGAAAAGTTGTACACTTTGAAATCTCCTAAGGAGTTGGTAATGATGTTAGATTCTTGATGTGTTGTTACTTCATTAAACTCTACTTCCTCTATACCAGCTACAAGTTCTAAGTTGTTAATTAAACTCAAATTAGATGTTAACGGTTGTTCCTGGATGGGTAAGAGTGGTTCTGTCGTTGGCGTTGGCGTTGCACTTTTGGTCTTGCTCCTAAAAAATTGCCCTGACCATTGTTGTTGTGGTGACTATCCATATTATTCTTGTTCTGCAATCTCTCACTTCTACGTAATTCATTAGGGGGCTCAACTCTCTCCATACTATGAACTTCATTCTCATTCTCACCTTCATTTAGGTTAGGTCGGGACTTGTCACAGGGGACGAAACTATCTATACTTAAATTAGGTGTGTGTCCGTTGTTGCGTGTAGTGGCATTCCCCCTCCATACCTGACTAGGTGCAGGTTTGGGATACGCTATCCCTTCCTTGTATGCCTTAGTGTCCCTATCAAGTTTTTTTGCTTTCACAGCTTGCAATTTGACCAAATGTTCATCAATATTACTAAACAGTTTACTGTATTCAAATCTATAACTGTCAAACATTGCATCAGTTTTAATCAGTTTATCCAATACTATTGCTTCTTCATTAAGTTGATCAATTTGTAATGCATAATGTTTACTCATAAGTTTCAACAGTTCAAGTCCATGTCTATCATACATACTACATAAATCTAAATGAAACTCAGAGTTTGCAATAAGGCCTGTAGGATATTGAAAGTGCCTTAAACCTTTGGGTACAATTTTCCTTGTTACACATTCATTAAAATAAACTATTTCAAGTTTCAATTTTTTAATTTTAAATAAAATACTGTCCAATTGTTTCAATTTGTTCTGAATATCAGAATCAATAGTATCAATCTGAGCATTAGCAGTCACTTTTCCATAAGTAAATGATGGATTAATATTAATCCAGTTTAAAAAATTTGGTACATTATTGTTGTTTACACTCACCAAAGCAGGCTCGTTAGTACATGCTCCTACTGTTGTAGCCATGCTGGTGGAAGACTGACATGTCTTCCTGTTGTGTACATCAATGTCCACTTGTTTGTCGCTAGCAGTTACTTGGTTAACCAAAAAAGTATCCATGTTACAATGTGTTTATCAGTTCTGGCCACAGTTAGTTGCACGTGGATCACCTCTGATGCATTGCGCTAAGGAACCAGCCTGGAGGTGTGTACATCCTTGTGACATATGGACACACCTCCGCCGTGGGTGTTCCAGTCCTGGTTACATGACTGAAAGGTGTGGTCTGCGTGTAACCTGTCAGTCAGGTGTGCTCTCCAGAGCCTAGAGGCAGGTCCCAGTCACTGCAGAGATATCAAAGTGATCCATTATAAGGAGTGCCTTGCATGAGTGCGTTAGAGATGAAGATGTCAAGCATTGAGTAACAGCACCCCAGGTTTTGCTTGCCTGTTCCTGTTCTGGTGGTGAATGTTATTGGAAACTGTCCAAGACAGGCAGTATAGGAGCAGCAAGAGACTTGCAAGTTATCTGTACTCCCAGGTCAGACAGGTGCAGGTCATCTGTGCCAAAGCATCGTGTTTTGTTGACCATGTCATTCAAAGCAGACAGATACTGGATGCCTGTGGAATGACAGCAGAAGCATGGGCAACTGTTGAAGTGAAACATTCAGTCATTGTACAGTGGTATCAGTCTGGATGAATGCAGAATGCTTCTCAGGGCTTGGGCGATACCTTCTGGGCTACAAGACAGGAGAGCTATTGCATGTCCCTGTACAGGTAGTCCAGGAAGTTACATCTCAGGGCAGTCACACTAACATGGAGAATGACAGTCAAATCGTACCTGGTGAGGTGTGGCATGGGTGCATAGGTTATGTTGCGGATCCTCTTACCCGACAGCCAGATGTAAGCGACTATCGCCTTGTGTAGCCTGCTGAGTGGGACATCAGTGTGACCGCCTACAGAGTCACCTATGACCGGTGTGTTGGGTATGTTATGACACCCTATTGACTGTAGTTGATGGGCACACATGAGTCTGTGGGCTATAAGTAATTGGTGCTGTGTTTGGTGATGGGGGCTGCCTCTGTTGCCTATACAGAGAGTATGGAGAGGTTCTGCAAATGCTGCAGTCATACTATGTGTGGCCTGTGGTGGTGGAGATCTACTGGGATGATGTGATGAGTGGGGTGTGTTGCAAATGTTAAATGTCCCCACATGAATGTCAGGTTCAGTCTGGGTTGGTGAGAGCATTACCCCCAGCATGGCTACATATGTGCATCTCCCACAGACTGTAGTGTCGTATGTTGGGAAGTGAGCATTGACTGTGTACATGAGACAATTGCTCTATTGCCTCATGTTTGCCATATTCATCATATAGACAGGCAATAACATTGGTAAGTGACACTTGGACATGCCTGTATATTCAACCATGTCTCACAAGATATGTGAGTTACGTGTGTACAACAGCTGTTGTACTGTAAGCAAGCTGGAAATGTAAGGACAGACAGTGTACTTGTAAGAAATGAGTTGGAATGGGTGCTATAGTAATTAGTAGCTCAGGAAGTGCTTACATGTTCTGAACAAGTGCTGAGCATGAATATGCAATACAGATAGGGTGTTGGATAATATAAACCCACCGCAACCCACAAGCGGAGACGCCAGTCATAATTGGAGGCACTGCACTATTACCCTGCTGAGTATGGTTTGCAGGTCTATGAACCTTTATCAACGTAGATGTTAGCAGTACAGATGTACATGACAGTACGGATGATTTCACAATGCATAGCATACCTGTGACAGGTCATAGGACATCACCCATACTGTGTTCCAGCTACACTGAGTATACTAGATGTACCTTCTTATGTCACAGGAGTGGTCTACCAGTGGCCTGTTGACAGAAGCAACACTACAAAAGGTGTCTGAGTGACATGTGTATATCACACCAGTGGCAGCTACAGTAAAACAGGGTTAATGTTTTGTACTACCCCCTCATTGTAGCCCATACCACACAGACAAATGGGAGGCATCTGCGTATGCAAGGATGTGAATGGCCATGACATAGGAGCAGTAGCTGTCTCAGTGTTGTGGACAACATACAGAATGGGCTTTGTGGGTGAGGTGCGTGACATATGTGCACAATCTGACAGCTGATAATAGCATTGTCACCGCTAGGTGAATAACTCTGTACCCATTAACTACAACCTAGGCAGCAGTCAACATTATGGACACTGTGTGTAAGGGATGGTGCTGTGCAGTTCACCTCCCTGAGCTGGTGATGTCTCCAGGCCTATTAGGTAGTCATACGAGGCACCCATGTCATGACAGGGTGCCATCCATGAGCATGGATATCATTGGACAGGCATACTCAGCACTCGGGTGACCAATATCGGATCACATATCACCTTTAAGGGGTATTGGCCATGCGTGGATGGGCGATACCAGCCTTCACAATCCTTGCCTCCACTATGCAGCATGCTGGCTACCTTGCATAAAGACATATGCTACACTGTGATGTTGGACATGCTACACATACATAGCCTGATCTGAAAGACATATGTCATGGACAGCCACCGTCCTATTACAAGGATCGCCACATGCTGGACAGATCCCTCTGCCATACATGTTACATAACCCTGCCATATCATGCAACCCTGTCCATCAAAGCTGCACGTCATCTCTGTCAAACATGGTGCGATGACCCCATGGTAGATGTATCATTAACTGTCTGAATCAGTAATGTGGCACTGATGCACCTGGCGGTGGCAAAATGGCTGTTGGATACAGCTAGAAAACCTTGCCCGTACATGCTATGGTTGATAACCATTCCTGTGAATAACATCCGGCTAGCCATTGTCCCATGTGTATCATATGTGCAACACAGGCAATACGTGGCAGGATGTTGAACTGCTGTACAGTGCCGTGTAGATGTATATGACAAAACACATGCATGTAAAGGTTTCCGTGCGCATGTGTGCATTGTCACTGCTCTTGTCCATTAAGGCAGTGTATGTGTTGATATGTGACATATACACAGCATCAAGGTCAACAGCATTACTGTGGACACATCCAGGCATGTGCTGATAGGTAAGAACACCAGTACAGGCAAACAGACATGCCCACATCAAGACAGCATTCACACAGAGTATGAGCAATGTAATGAGGTGACACACATATATGGTGATGATATCCAATGCACAATGGGTGTTACATGTGTGACACAAACATGTCAGTCGTGTCAGTGTCATGACAATTTGCAAAGATAACTGTTCATATGTAGTAGATTTAATACAAATGTATGTGCAGCTGTATCTCTATAAATCTCTGTGACACTGTGACCTGTCTCCATCATTATGTCTTCCAGATAATGCCTCGTTCACGCCTGCCAGCGTATAGCCGCCTGGAGGATGATGCCCTCATCCAGTACCTCCATGATAACTATGAGGTGTTGTTCAGCCATGTGCCACAGCATGCCCAGCAGCGTAACGACCTGTGGCAGGAACTACGCAGGAGGGTTAATGATGTGGGTGGCCATAACTGCACCTACCAGCAGGTGCGCAGACACTTCACGGACCTGATACGACATGCAAAACAGCGTGCCAATGCAATCGCCAGGGAACAAGGTGGAACAGTTGGTGGGCCACCAACCCAGCCCCCACTCACACACACAGAGGAGCTACTGGCCAGCCTGGGGACACCCTCAAAACAGCATCCACAAACACTAGCTGCCATTGTGGAGGTGGGCGTCTCCCAACCACTGAGCCTGGAGTTGCCTGGTAAGTCACTACTGCACATATGACTATTATATCCCATTTAATTGCATGTGTCACTGTACAATATGTAATGTAACATCATATGCAAGGTATGTTTACACACATGCCACATACTATAGTTTGCTACCCTGTGTATGCACACATGTGCATACTATATGCTATTGTACAGGCGAATGTGTTAACATGCACAGTGCACCCTGTAGCTATCATACAGTCATGGATAATGTTCAAACTGCTGTGTCACCTCTATACAGGTACCTCTGGCGTGCCACACAGACATCAGTCCGTTGCAGGTGAGACACTTATCAGTATCAGGCATGTTAATGCATATATCTATTCGTCATGTCGCAAGTTAACACATGTACATATAATGTATGGTCCAGTCACGATATACAGGTCGCATCTGTCATCAAGCAGACTGGCTACCCATGTGCAATATATACAAACTAAATGAAACACAGACATGAAACCACAGTATCTGTCATTGCTAGATGTGTGGACAGCTGTGCATACAACGGTGGAGGTATTGTTCAATGTAGGCATATGTACTATACAATGGAACACACATGTGTGGTACGCAAACAGTACCACACAGTGAACTGGGATATGGGCAGCCCACAGGAGTCACCATTGTGTAATATGCCCCTGCAATGGGTGCACACATTGTGATGTGCCATCTGACAAGTCCCAGACATGTAGTGTTCCAGCTGCAATATTCTCACTATTCCATAATACACACCCCACATACCAAACATACAACCCTTTGTCTGCATAACCCTGTGGACAGTGACGTATCTGACATCTATGGGTGTAT